>NC_056729.1:1519188472-1519390972 GCF_019279795.1 Protopterus annectens
TTACCAGCATGGTAAAAGTTAACAGATAGTTATTTAGACAACAGATAGATTGTAGCCTCTGCAAAAAACGTTTGCAATTTGTATCCGTATTTTCTTTAGTTATAGATTAAAGGCTAAAACATGTTGTCTCGTCACTGTACAGATTCTATAATGCCTCTAAACTATTATATTTTAATTGTATATTGTATGAGTTTCACAGATGTAATTTGCCACTTTTTTCTGATTACTGGCACTTCAGTTTTCCTCTTCTTATTCCCATATAACAACATTGTTGGGGTCACTATGTTAAAAGAGTCAACAAATTAATAAATAAACAGTCCAAGCAATGCAAAAAGTATGTCTGCATGTCTGTCTAGTTTTTGGTGGTCAGGCCCACCCTCTGACATCCTTACATAATATGAGTGCAGGACAGTAGACAAAAACATGACGAGTTTAATTTTCTTCCAAGCCTGGGCTACTTCTAACTGTATCCAGATTTGCAATAGATAATGGTTTAATGAGTGCTCTGTTTTGTATTTAAAGGGCTGGTAGTAAACCTTGGATCATATTTCTCGCTTGATGGGTTAAAAAACCGCTTACGCTCATTTCTGCAATGTAAAATGACACTATATCAAATCAAACATTTCCAGATGTGGCCAGCTTGTGTGCTCAAGAAATGCCTGACAGACTGTGTGTGTGTGTGTGTGTGTGTGTGTGTGTGTGTGTGTGTGTGTGTGTGTGTGTGTGTGTGTGTGTGTGTGAGAGAGAGAGAGAGTTTATGTGCTTGGAAGAGAAACTTAAAACACAACTGGCAAGACAGGCTAAAATATGTGAAGAATGAATAGGTTGATACTGCCACCTGCTGGTAAGATTTTTAATATACAGTATCTGCCCAATGTCTATGTACAACTACACTGCAAAAATTATGCTCTTAGAACACATCCATAGCAATCAATGTGTAGTGTGGCAACTATGCTAGAATAAGGCAAACATCTTTTAAAAAATGCCGTCACCGAACATGAACAATTACACACAGTAAGAAATTACAGCTTACAGTTTACAGGTGAAGTGCCAATAAAAAGTTATATCTTATGTGATTATTCCTCTGTGATCTCTTATATAAAACATAAAGCATCTGCAAATGTATTATAATTGGGTTACAGTGATATTAACCTGGCAACTGAAAAATGCAGGAGCAAAGGTACACAAAACAGCCAAGGCCACTGACCACAACTTAAGCACCATCTAGTAAAGAAAGTAAATCCAAAATTTTACTCCTAAAGAGAAAAAAAGTCAGACAAAGGTGAGTCTAATGAGGACTAATTTGACTAATGAGGACATTATATTCTTTAAAGTCCACATTTGCAGTTCAGACTGTACACTATATAAGAAAATTACTGGATTTAGAAAACAAAAGTACAAACGTGACTATCTCTTTTTTTCTATTAGGTGAGGGGGATTCATACAGTACAGCTGCAGTTCTAACCTAGTGCGGGCAACATTACAGAGGAGGAGTAGAATAATTGTCTGCAGGTGTGTGTTTATGTGTGTGTGTTTGTGTGTCTATGTGTTTATATAAACAAACACAAATTGGACTGACACAACAGCATATATTGCAAAGGCAGAAAGTGAAGGGAGAGGGGAGGCGAGAAGGGAACTTGACTAATTTGTTGTCAGGACAGTGGACACCAGGGTTATAGTAATAGAGAAGATAGACTGGGACATAGCAGAAGGTGATACAATAAGCCAAAACAGAAGTAAAAAATAAGCTATGCATCCAATTTATTTTGATTCGCTATCAGTATTTTCAGTCTTCATTTTGAATGCTTCTGGGTGGCCACGGTGGTGCAGCAGTTAGCGTTGCCGCCTCACAGCAAGAGGTTCTCCAGTTCGATCCTCGGCTGGGGTGCCTTCTGTTTGTAGTCTGCATGTCCTCCCTGTGGTCGCGTGGGTTTCCTCCGGGTTCTCCAGTTTCCTCCCACATCCCAAAGACATGCTGTAGGTGGATTGGACACGCTAAATTGGCCCTAGGTGTGAGTGTGTGCGTGTGTGTGTGTGCTTTCTGTGGAAGGTTGGGCACTGGGCTGGCAACTCGACACTGTAAAACTCCACTGCCAATCATGAGTGGACAGGTGATCCGCTGTGGCGACCCCTAACCGGGAAAAGCCGAAAGAAGAAGAAGATTTTGAATGCTTCTGTCTTGATGCTGCACCAACCTATGTGCATACTACACTACTGCAGCTATACACAGATACACATAATACTATGTGCATACTACACTACTGCAGCTATGCACAGATACACATAATACTATGTGCATACTACACTACTGCAGCTATACGCAGATACACATAATACTAGGTGCATACTACACTACTGTAACTATACACAGATACACATAATACTAGGTGCATACTACACTACTGTAACTATACACAGATACACATAATACTAGGTGCATACTACACTACTGCAGCTATACACAGATACACATAATACTATGTGCATACTACACTACTGCAGCTATACACATATACACATAATACTAGGTGCATACTACACTACTGCAGCTATACACAGATAGACATAATACTAGGTGCATACTACACTACTGCAGCTATGCACAGATACACATAATACTATGTGCATACTACACTACTGCAGCTATACGCAGATACACATAATACTAGGTGCATACTACACTACTGTAACTATACACAGATACACATAATACTAGGTGCATACTACACTACTGTAACTATACACAGATACACATAATACTAGGTGCATACTACACTACTGCAGCTATACACAGATACACATAATACTATGTGCATACTACACTACTGCAGCTATACACATATACACATAATACTAGGTGCATACTACACTACTGCAGCTATACACAGATAGACATAATACTAGGTGCATACTACACTACTGCAGCTATACACAGATACACATAATACTAGGTGCATAGTACACTACTGCAGCTATACACAGATACACATAATACTATGTGCATACTACACTACTGCAGCTATACACAGATACACATAATACTATGTGCATACTACATTACTGCAGCTATACACAGATACATATAATACTATGTGCATACTACACTACTGCAGCTATACACAGATACACATAATACTATGTGCATACTACACTACTGTAACTATACACAGATACACATAATACTATGTGCATACTACACTACTGTAACTATACACAGATACACATAATACTAAATGTCCTTGTAGAGTCTTGACTGAACAGATCAACGAAGCACAAGCCAAAAAAAAAAAAAAAAACAAGCTATTTACAAAGATGGAGTAACTGCATACTTAGATAAGCTATGGAGAGAGAAGATTTACAAGGATTATTAAAGATGTAAAATAAAAATAAAATAATAGACAGATGAACTGGTATGTAATGTAGAATTGGAAAATGGCAATCTTAAAATGTCACCTGCATGTCCTGCTAAGGCCATATTCAAGTTATTTTGCAAATGAAGAGGACCACTCCTAGTGAAAGGATTCAGCATTTTATCATTGTTCATGCTTTCTGAATGAAGACAGGAAACAGCACTTGTATGAATTGCAAGTCAACTACAAAGTAAAAGCCTGACAGATCATACTGCTGCTATTGGGAAGTATTATGCACAACAGTTTCATGGATGCTTGGAAAATTCATTTCCTAAGTAATGTGGACCTGACCATATCCTTCAGTGACTATCTGTATAGACTGAGATTCATTAAAACAAAATATTAAACCTTAACTTCTTAAACTTACCATAGTGCTGAATCTGTCCAAGTTATCATTCAGTGTCAGTAACAGGAATTATTATCTATATGAAAAGTGGGCATTTCAGTTATCTTTCTCCTGTCATGACATGGACAATATTCTTATCTGACAAAATAAATAGCATTCAGCTTTGTCAGTTCCTTGAATGAAAGAAAGGCCCTACCATTTGTACTAGTCAGCATGCCAGTATACCCATACCATAGTATGTCAGGAAAATCAGCAATGCAATAGAAGTCGCTGAACCAGATGATAAGTCTCCCGTTGTTTTACAGACATGTTTGTTGGCAAATATGTTTTTTTTTTCACAGATTTTCACACCCTCAGCATCATTTAACTACCAGTGTCTTATACCTGTTATGGGCTGATTTATGCACCTGCAACACGTCAGGTTTTTACTACATTTAAGAAGCATCTGCATTGTGTCTTCAGTTGTTACTGCTGCTATTATTTTCTCTCTGTTAATTTATGACACAGGAAAATCTACATCTCAATGCATTATGTCTTTTAACACTTTCACCACAGTTATTTTAAGAGACACTGCGGTGGTGGTGCTGCGGTAGCATTGTCACCTCACAGTAAGACGTTGTCCTGTTTGATTCTCAGTGAGACCGTCTCCTGTGTGGAGACATGCGTGAATGGGCGTACCTTCGTTGAAGGTTGTGCGTCAGGGCTGGCAACTCGGCACGTAAAAATCTACTGCCAATCATTTGCGGACCGGACTTTCCCTGTGGTGACCCCTAACTGGGAAAAGCCGAAAGACACAACAAGCACAGTTATTTTAAGAAAGCATTCTCTGTATGATTAAGTAGTAGGTGAACACAAATATCTTAGATTCAGACACATTCTTATTTATTATTCTCGCCTAAGTTTATGTGATACATGATTGCTGTCTTAACTGATATTATTTTCAAGTTGCTGGAAAAAAAGTTGTCATATTTTCTTCAAACACTGAATGCGATTTATTGTTTATTGTTTATTTCTTGCAGGGCATGCATCAAAACAGAAACCACTGATTTGCTCATTCAGAATGTGTGGCAGAATACTTTAGTAGAGAACTTTATTCAGCGACAGAGGGAGGTGAGCTATACCATTTGGACCTTTTATAAACAAAAGACCACAGACGCAACTATATAAAACTCTCATGGTTTACTTCTGCATCCCATTCAGTATGTGTTTCTCCATTTGTGTGTCTACATGAGTGCACATAATTATTTGTGTGAAAAGTCTTAACTTGTACAGGGACAGTGATGAATGACTTGAAACCTTTTCAGTAATATGTCTATGGGTTTACTTAAAAATATATGATGGTGATTCATTTACACTATGCAGTTAAATGGATTTACAAATTGCAGTCAAGCTGGGATAAGAAATTAATCCAGCAGTGAAGCTTATTTAGCTAATGACTACTGAAGGGTAGTGTAGAAAGGTTTTCCAGTATAAAATCTTCACAAAAACAGTGTGGTAAATCTCAGCTTTATTGAAACTCATTGTGAATTTATAAATAATTTGTTTCTCACCAAAAGAAAAATGGGATATAAGGTCACATCAATTATTTCATTAAAAGCCATGCATGTATGTATGTATGTATGTATGTAAAAGCAACATCATCAATTGGTGGAAGGAAGAAGAAATTCTTTTTAAATGACTATTGTGCAGTTTCTGAGTTAGAATAGTGAGAGATGCAGTGGTGTGGGTGCTGAAGGCTTTCCGCCTGCAAAAATGCTGTTTCTTTACAAATTTCATTTTTTGTTGAATCACATGTGCATATGAGAGATCATGTTCATTAGGACAGCTACTGTTAAACATTGAGGTAAGGAACTTAATGGACTGTTGGGAACTCTCAGAGGTAGTATGCTTTAAATGTAGTGCAGGGTACGTACCTCCCTGAAAAAGCATTTTATAAGTTAGTGTGTGTGTGTGTGTGTGTGTGTGTGTGTGTGTGTGTGTGTGTGTGTGTGTGCACGTGAGTTTGTATTTGTTGTAAATTTTTATCAGAATGTGATTTAATAATGCTTGCTTCTGTGAACAGACAGAAACTTACATTCACATAAATGCAGACACACACACACACACACACACACACACACACACACACCATTACACACACACACACACACACACACACACACACACACACACACACACACACACACACACACACACACACACATGTATGTACACACATATAGATACATGGGTTTCATTCCATTGGCCAAGTGCGTGTTTCAACAGCTGTTTAGTCAACAGTTTGAACAAGAGAGATTGAACAATTCCCAGAGCTAGGGAAAATGGCCCTACCCCACGTTTGTGTGATCAAGGAGTTAGTCTACATAATTAATAGGGGTGTGGTAAGTGCAGGGGGTCCCCCCCCCCGCAAAAAATTCTGTTTTATTTGTTTGTTTTTTTCTTGCACCAAGGCTGTTTGTCATTGAATGCACAGATGCTTGTATACCTACATGGTTTCAATCTAAAGATGCTGACATTTAATGTGTCGATGATGGGTGCATTCTATGTATACGAATACACCTATATATATACATAAATATATATATATATATATATATATATATATATATATATAGTACACATCAATAAACTGACCTGTCAATTAAAAAAGGACAGCATCTGCATCTATTCACAAAATGAACTGTCATAATAAACTGAAACCCTAACCTACAAACAATCACATGTGCAACAAAACACACATGTCAAACCACACTGCCAAATTGTTTGTTTTAAATGCAAATGTTGGTATTACTATCCAGTTCAACTTACCTAAAATTTGATATTACGTAACTCAAGTTCTCATGTATAGTACAAAATTTGCATTCAACCAATGTTAACATCAGAACACATCATAAAAAGTAGAGAACCATACATGCAATAGACAGTGTGATGATAGCATTTTCTTTACGTTTTTTTACTGTTGATCATTTCAGGTAAATGACCTTTGATATTTTGAAATAGAATCATAGATAAATAAATAGATAGACAGAGAGATAGATAGAAAGGGCATGTTTCCATTTCACTGAGGGTTATTTCATTGTCAGTCTTTTTACTAAAAGATGAATGTTGAGGGTTGAGAGACAGCGTGGCACTCACAGGAAATGCTTCCCTTGATGTTGAGGGATGGGAGACAGGGTTGCACTTATGGGAAATGCTTCCCTTGATGTTGAGGGATGGGAGACAGGGTTGCACTTATGGGAAATGCTTCCCTTGCTCTCTGCTGTAGTATGGTTGTGGAGTTAATATATAATCTGGTGGGGGAGTGTTTGGACAAGTCCCCTATATGAGGAGTGCAGAGGACTTGTCCTCCTGCAAAGTGATTTTTTTCAGAGTGTGTGTGTGTGTGTGTGTGTGTGTGTGTGTGTGTGTGTGTGTGTGTGTGTGTGTGTGTGTGTGTGTGTGTGTGTGTGTGTGTGTGTTTAGGGTTGTTGACTTGTGCATTTAAGAGTTTGATTTTCAGAAAAGTGTAACTCAAATTATGTTATCTTGATCAAATGCTGGAAAACCTATAGATACACAGATATAGATAGGTAAGTAAATTAATATTGAGATTCAGTATATTGAATGCAGACTATGAAACATTCAATGAAAAAAAAGAAAGTGCATCATGCAAAATAATTGTTCTTGCAGGGGATCACCCCCACCCCACAACTATAAATACTTCTACTTCCAAGACTGGTCAACGGTGGGGAAAAGGACAAATTCCCTTACCTCACTGTCATGAGATCATGGCAAACCTCTGTCAGTGCCCCTAAGAAGCAATACAAGTAGAAGGTGAAACCACCCCATTCTCTTTCATGTACACATCTGTCTTCTGATGGAATGCACCACTGGTGTAAATGTTTTCACGTAAAGCATGTTGATGGACTGACTGCATATCAGGACTTGTTTCTGCCACATAACTATAAGAGTTTGAGAAGGAGGGGTCTTTGTTTCTATAAATCACTTACTGTCCTCTGTATCTATGAAAAACTGTGTTAATTTATAGATTGTAGGGTCTCATGGACAAAAGCAAACTCTGCTACAAGTACTGCATTTTACTCCTGGCAGCTGCTTTCTGACATCAACAATCTGCATCAACTAACTGATGATTCAAAACCAAAGGTGAAGACATGCCTTTGTATTGTCTTTCCTGATTGCTTAGAGTCCCACTTTGGAACCACATAATTCTGATTAAAGCAGCTAGTGTGAATTATTTAAATGAAGCGTCATCATTTTCCATGTCATAGTACACTACAGAAAAGAGGTAGCTTCTATTTTTTATGAATTTGTCTAAATGCCGAATACCACATTTTGTGATAACTTTTCTCAGAGATAATGTTTTTGATCTTCCTTGTTATTGCATTATTTTTTTTACTTTTATAGTATACTATATACTATAGTATTTTACAATATAGTAGTTGAAATGCCACATCAACATTATGTGTTATAAACCCTGAGAAATTCATTCCAAAATATAGATTGCATTGGTCTAGACCAGCATTTTTGAAACATAAGCCATCTTTCCTGTCATTGGGTAAAATCGCTGAAGATGTGTAAGTCTATCAGCTGATAAATAGGAAACAGACATACACATAAATAGGAAACACACGTGCTCGCACAGACAGCACATACATAAATGCATGTCCACACATACACATAAATAGGAAATATGCTTGCATAGACAGCACATACACAAATGCTGAAAAACATGCACTACTACATACATAAAAAAATGTTATTAGTGTATATATATATATATATATATATATATATATATATATATACATATATATATATATATATATATATATCTATATCCATATATATATATATACATATATATATATATATATACAAATATATATATATATATATTTATTTATTACTGGCAAAATTCTAAGAAATAAAACAAAAATGTCCCCTTGAAAATATTCCATTCTTTCTGAGTTCTCACAAATAGTTGGTATTAATACCAGATTTCTTTTTAATCATATTTGTACAACTTTTCTACTTCTCATAAATTATTACCATGCTGTTTTGGGGGAGCACACAGTTTTCTGAAAAACAATCACAGTCCAGCACAATAGGTTAGTTAGCAGTATGGAGTTTTTAAAAAGCAGAGGCACACATGTACACACACACACACACACACACACACACACACACACACACACACACACACACACACACACACACACACACACACACACACACACACACACACACATGTACACATGCATATGAACGCGCACACACACACACACACACACACACACACACACACACACACACACACACACACACGGACACACACGCACACGCACGCACACACACACACACACACGCACACACACACGTGCGCGCGAGCACATGCACAGACACTTGTGTGTGTATTCGTTTAAGCCTTATATGGTAAGGCCAACTTCTCTTCATAACATTTAAATCTCTATAAGACATCTGCATGATAGCTCTATGAATAGCTCAGTTACAGGTGTTGAAACTGTATATTTAAGTTTGGTTTTTAAATGTTTTTCTTCATAAATATAATAGTAAATAAACACACATAAGTACATTAAATCTTAAAACATGCACATATTTTGACTATTATATATAATAGGACTGGCTTTTTTTGAGAATATAGACAAACAGACCCTACTTTAAACTGCATTATGGTACACTTTTAAAGATATGCAAGACAAATTAATGAGAAGATGGAAGGAGGGCATCCATTACTGTAGTCCAGTAGCTAATACTTCAAACACAGCATATCTGTATCACAACATTGCATACCAGATAATTGCTCTGTATGCTGCAAATAGTTTCACTCTATGTTATGAGTAGTATCCCTCTGTACTGATAAAGGATGACTGTCTTTATAAAGTACTTTGCAACAGTACACACTAAATACATAATTATGCAATAAAGCATTATTGTCTTTCTGATTTACTTATCAAACTGCTAATCATAGCTGTCAACTGTACAGATTTTTGCTGAATATACATATTTTTGTCTCATATTGTTGGTCCATTTTTCATAATATTGCAGTTTTCTGGCAAATTCCTCCTTATAGTGCCTCACCTACGAACACCCACACCAACAGTCAGCAATTATACACATTCCAACTTTAAACCCAACCACATCTCACAAAACTAACCCTAATATCCACTCCCAACCCCCTTTTACTTACATTTGTCTCAATCAATGTTATTACTAGAAACCATTACATTCTAAGTACTTACTTTAACTTAAACCATGGAATTTTGTTAAAACCTGCGATTACCCATGAATATTGTACTTTGTAACTTTAAAACTATGGAATCTTGTTAAATCATGTGTTTTCCTATGAATACTTGCTTGCTATGTAGAATTCTCATAGTTGTCTGTTCTTAATCTGTGGAGCTTTTCTCCCCGGGCCTCCGCTGAAAATGGACATGCATCCAGTTGGACTCTCCCAGTCAACAAATGTAAAATTAAATAAATAAATAAATAAAGAAGAAGTCAGAAAAATCATCATCATCTTCTTTCGGCTTTTCCCGTTAGGAGTCGCCACAGTGCATCATCTGTTTCCATTTCTTCCTGTCCTCTGCATCTTGCTCTGTCGCACAAACCACCTGCATGTCCTCTCTCACCACATCCATAAACCTTATCTTAGGCCTTCCTCTTTTCCTGTTACCTGATAGCTTCAGACTTAGCATCTTTTTCCCAATATACTCAGCATCTCTCCTCAGCACATATCCAAACCAAAGTAATCTTGCCTCTCTGGCTTTGTCTCCAAACCTACCAACCTGGGCTGATTCTCTAGTATACGTATTCCTAATCCTGTCCACAATTGTCACACTCAGTGCAAATCTTAACATCTTTAACTCTGCCACATCCAGCTCTAACTCCTGCCTTTATGTCATTGCCACTGTTTCCAACCCATATAACATAGCTGGTCTCACTACCCTCTTGTAGACCTTCCCTTTCACTCTTACTGGTACTAGTCTGTCACATATCACTCTTGACACTCTTCTCCACCCACTCCATCCTGCCTGTACTCTTTTCTTCACCTCTCTTCCACACTCACCATTACTCTGAACTATTGATCCCAGGTATTTAAACTCATCCACCTTCGCTCCTCTACTCCTTGCATCCTCACCATTCCTTTATCCTCCCTCTCATTCACACACATATATTCTGTCTTAGTCCTGCTGACCTTCATTTCTCTTCTCTCTAGAGCATATCTCCATCTCTCCAGGGTCTCCTCCACCTGTTCCCTACTCTCACTACATATCACAATGTCATCTGCAAACATCATAGTCCACGGGGACTCCTGTCTGATCTCGTCTGTCAACCTGTCCATCACCATTACAAATAAGAAAGGCCTCAGAGCTGATCCTTGATATAATCCCACCTCCACCTTAAACGCATCTATCACTCTCACAGCAGACCTCACCGCTGTCACACTACCCTCGGTACATATCCTGTACCACTCTTACATACTTCTCTGACACTCCTGACTTCCTCATACAATACAACAACTCCTCTCTAGGCACCCTGTCATATGCTTTCTCTAAGTCTACAAAAACACAATGCAACTCAATTATATAAGTCAGCACTAAAAAATTAAAAGAACTACACCCTCACAAACTCCCCTTGAGTACCTTGTTCCCCATTGGCCCTTTTTTTCAATTATAAAGGAATTCCCAATACTATTCTAGCATGTCCAAAGGTCAGTTGTCAATCACCTCTCCGGTCCAGCTGGTGAATCTGGGAATCTTGAGGCAATGTTACAACTGCCTCATGTACACAGACAACCCTCTCCTCCTCCCAACAAATTCCAACACATGTGAGAAATGCAACCATATAGCCAAACTGGAGGCTAAGCTCTCTCAACTCAGTACTGGCGTAACCAGTCAGGATGAGAAGGAAACCACACTCACTACAATTCCAGTCTCACACAGACCTACCACGACAGCAAACCAAACACATAAACACACCAAAACATACTCAGAGGCTCTAAATAAAAATCTGCCTAAGCAGCAGAGACCTCCAAAGCAGACACCCAAGCAACCGCTACCCCAAAACAAAACACGTGCAACACATAGCTCACAAAGCCAGTGTGCCGAACAATCACAGCCCTTAAGGCTAAACAACACACCTGATACACTTGTAATAGGTGACTCTATCGTCAGGCACACTGACGTCCTGCTCACCAGGCTGAACAAGGAGAAGGTCACGGTGAGCTGCCTGTCAGGTGCTAGGATCCGCCACATAACACAAGCACTCAGGTCACTCCAAGGCAAGTACAAATATGACTCAGTCATTGTCCATGCTGGTGTGAATGACCTGAGACGTACCTCCCTGGACTACATGAAAAGAGACATAGAGGAGCTCTCTGAGCATGTAGCCCAGGCCGGTATGACCCTGACCTTGAGTAGCATCTTACCCTCACCAAGAATGATGCCACAATATGAAGTCAAGATGATCAATTTCAACAATTGGCTTAAGTATTGGTGTCATTCAAAGGGGATCCAATGCCTGTCAGCCTGGGATGACATGCTCGACAAGCCATGATGCTTCGCTAGGGACGGCTTGCACCTGTCAACCCTGGGCTTTCAGATATTGGCAAAGGCTCTTGCTACCCCCATAGTGCCTTTTTTAGGCAAGGCTCAAAAGACAAACCCACCTCCATAGGTATCACAAGGGATAAGAAACTAAGAGTAATGCTACTCAACGCCAGAAGTCTAAACCTCAAGATGCATGCACTCAAAACTCCTTAGCATGGAGAACACTGATATCTGTGCAGTAAAAGAAACCTGGTTCAAGGCTCCCGAGAGCACCCCAGCACTACCAGGTTATACCTCATACCATGCTTTTCGGCCCCAAAACTTGGACCAAGCCACAAAAGGAGGGGGAGTATCAATATTCGTCAAAGATACCCACACCTCCAGGTTGGTGGCACAGCACGAAGCATCAGAGACTATCCATGTGCAACTAACAGTGGGTAAAACTGCCTTCCAGCATATAGCCTACTACAGACCACCCTCCCAAACCCAGGAATCCTACTCGGCCTTCCTGAGAACACTGGAAAATATGAAGGTCTCTCCAAACACCATTATATTGGGCGACTTCAACTACCCAAACATAGACTGGGAGCATTACTCTAGCTCCAACACCCTAGCCCAAAGGTTCCTAGAATTTATAAACTCAAATGCTATGGAACAACTTGTTACCACTCCCACAAGAGGGGAAAACATACTGGACCTGATCATCACCAACATGGGGAGTCTATGCTCCAGACCAGAAGTGTATCCCTCACTGGTAAGATCAGACCATAAACTAATCTCACTGGATATTCACATCCCAAACCCACCCCCTGCCCAGAAAACCACAGTGAAAAACTTCTCTAAAGCAAATTTCACACTCCTCAAAACCGAGGTGGAATCCTTCAAACCCCTGGGACTGTGGAAAATACGGCCCAGACCACAGAATCCTTTATAAATGCATTCTATGAACACCTTCAGGAATGCATGGATCATGCAATCCCAAATAAAACCAAGACCCAATCCTGCAAAGGCAGACGTCCTGTCTGGTGGACCCCGGCCATAAACAAACTATACAATAGAAGGAGGAAGCTACTACATGATAGAGTAAAATCCCAAAAAGGGAAGGCATCTCTGATCAGTATTAGCAAAAAACTACGGGCACTCATAAAATCGTCTAAGGCCAGCTTCGAAAGAAAAATTGCACAGGACACTAAGGATAATCACAAGGCTTTCTTTAGTTATGTTAGGAACCTGGGTAGGAATTCCCAGATATGCTCAGAATTAGTCCAAAATGACAAAAAATACACCTAACCCACAGACATTGCCAACATCCTAGCTGACAGGTTCAGCGCAAACCCCCCCCCCCCCAACAAAAGGGCAAATATCTATCCCAGCAGAGTGCTGCCCCCCTGACATCTCAGATGTTCAGGTAAGAGCCGCCCTCTCCAAAGCAAAAAACACAGCATCAATGGGACCAGACGGTGTCCCGGGCTGCGTCCTACATGAACTCCAAGAACAGCTAAACCCAAACATAAAACTACTGTTCAATCTCAGCCTTACTACAGGATATGTACCCAAAGAGTGGCATACAGCAACAGTGGTCCCTCTCCACAAAGGTGGTGCCTCAATGGATCCTGGAAACTATCGCCCCATAAGCCTGACTAGCTTGGTCTGCAAAGCTATGGAAAGGATCATCATGGACCTCATAAATAAAGATATTGGGGACCTACAGACACTGGATCCTACCCAGTTTGGCTTTGTTAAGGGCAGATCCTGCTTCTTAAACCTGGTTGATTTCTTTGAAACAGTCACCAAGGCTATTGACGAGGGGAAAGTGGTCCACACAGCCTACCTGGACCTCGCAAAAGCCTTCGATACAATACCCCACTCGGGCATTATAGATAAGCTCACCAGCTTAAATATAAACCCCTATGTCACTAGATGGGTTGCAAACTGGCTCAAGGACAGAACCCACATGGTTAGAATTGCTGGAGCCATGTCAGACTCCAAACCAGTTACAAGTGGCATCCCACAAGGTTCAGTCCTAGGACCTCTCTTGTTCGGTATATATTTCTCGGAGGTACAGGCCAACATGGAAGGACTATGGCTGACCAAGTTTGCAGATGACTGCAAACTGGGCGCCATAATCGACTCACCAGCCGACACAAGCATCCTCCAAAAGGGCCTCATAGAAACAGACAACTGGTGCCAGAGCCATGGCCTCAAGCTAAATGCTAAAAAGTGTATAGTCATCCCCTTTGGCAAAAACAAAGTGCCCACAAATTACCACATAGGTGGTAATCCATTAAGTACAGAAGAAGTAATTAGGGACCTGGGGACCCAAGTTGATAGCAATCTCTCATTTGACAACCACGTGGCCAAAGTGGTTAGAAAAACATTTTATATAGCCCACCTAATCATGAAGGGATTCACATCTAGATCAGGGGAGGTCATCGTGCCTCTTTACTCATCCCTCATCAGGCCCATAATTGAGTACAATGCCCCTTTTGGGATGTACCTTACCAGACACCTGCAGCAACTGGAAAGACCCCAAAAGTGCCTCATCAAGAGGATCAAAGGGCTCAAACAGATGTCATATGCTGCCCGGTTAAAGAAACTCCAGCTCTACTCAGTGGCATACCGCCTGCTCAGAGGCGATATGTGCCTGACGTATAAAGCCATGTCCAACCCGGAATTAATGGACATGCTGCACCTCAGAAAATCTAAATCCCATTGGGCTACGGGCTCAAGAGACTTGAACCTCAGCAATGAAATAAATAGGACATGCTGGAGGGACAGATTCATAACCCAGAGGCTCCCTTCACTCTGGAATAAAATCCCAGTTCAGGTTAGGCAGAGTCCCTCATTGAATCTCTTCAAGAGGAATCTTGATGAGTGGATGGGAGATCATAGGTTTACCCCGGGTATCACTTCTGTGTCACTGTTAGACAGAGGCACAGTATACTAACCTTGAAAAAGGGCATAGCAAAATTAATTTAAAATGGGTGGCGAAAGCCAAATACAGTCTGGCTAGGCTTATAAATGCCCTAGGGCAGATAGCCTAGTATGAACCTATGAACCTATGAACCTGTGAACTCCTTCTGACCTTCTCTGTACTTCTCCATCAACAATCTCAGAGCAAACATTGCATCTGAAGTGCTCTTTCCCGGCATGAAACCATACTGCTGATCACTAATCATCACGTCCCTTCTTAACCTAGCTTCCACTACTCTTTCCCATAACTTCATGCTGTGACTGATCAATTGAATCCCTCTGTAATTACTACAGCTCTGCACATCACCCTTATTCTTAAAAATCAGTACCAAAACACTTTTTCTCCATTCCTCAGGCATCCTCTCACTTTCCAAGATTTCATTAAACAATTTGGTTAAAAACTCCACTGCCATTTCACCTAAACACCTCCATGCTTCCACAGGTATGTCATCTGGACCAACAGCCTTTCCAGTCTTCATCCTCTTCATAGCTATCCTTACTTCCTCCTTGCTAATCCATTGCACTTCATGATTAATGACAGAAATTTGAGTTTCAGACTTCATTCCCTTCAGGAAATTCATGCTAGTGCAAAACCTGTTATTCTATCAACTAAGTATATAAAAGCATTATTTAAAAATTGCCTCTATTTTGGTGCCTTCATCCCTCCATTAGTTATGGCTTTGTCCAGATAGTTTGAGAGGTATGCTGGTATGCCAGTACTAAATCTAACCTCATTCAGATTATTTCCATGTAACATTAGACTAAAGCAACCGCATTTTTTTACCAAAACACAGCAAAAAACAATAAAGTACAAAATTATGACAGCGCAGTGGTGCAGCGCTAGCAGTGTTGCCTCACAGCAAGAGGTTCTCTGGTTCGATTCTCGGCTGGAGTGCCTTCTGTGTGCAGTCTGCATGCCCTCCCTGCATTTGCGTGGGTTTCCTCTGGGTGCTCTGGTTTCCTCCCACATTACAAACACATGCATCTGGAGAGTTTCTCCCTGGGCCTCTGCTGAAAATTGGCTTCATTCCAAGTCGTACTTTCCCAGTTAACAAATGTTAAATAAAAATAAAATAAAAAAGTCTAGTACGGAGGCAAATGTAGCATGAAGGGAGTCTATGAAGCAATATATACTTTAAATAAAGTTATATAAAATTTTGTGAATTCTTTTTCAAAGTATAACAGCATCTTGCTCTACATGTGCAAATATTACACTATGTGCATAATTTTAAGATGTCGTGCTGCCTTGTAGCAGCAGCATGTAGTGTCATTTTAAGTGATTCCTAAACATGTAAAGCAGCATATAATTTCATTATGCTGTTGTCTCAAACCAATGCTTTTAAAAAGTAGATTATTAACTGAAAGTAAATAACAGCATTATAATTCTTGTAAAAAGACAAATTGCACCAATCTTGCACACAACTAACAAAAATTTTATTGAAAAACACACAGAAACGTAAGCGCTTTCGCGATTGTAATCGTCGCTTCATCATGAAAGTGATTAAAGTAAACTAACACCACTGCACTGGGACAGTATATGTTCCTAAATGCAGAGATTTGTTCATAGACACAATGATGGGTGTTGCTTTTTTGTGTGCCCTATGGAGATTTTGCGACCAGAATCAAGGCATTTGAGATGCCACAATAAGAACAGTATAACAGTTCCCTCATAGAGTTGAATTACTAAGGAATTTCAGCAACAGTCAAGCCAAACCCTAGACATTATTAATTTGTCCTTTACTTGCTAACTGGGTAAGCTCATTGGACACAGATGTCCCTTTACATAGATAACTCAGAAGCACTGTCTGGTTACATGGCTTTGCTTAGGGTCACATAATAGACACATGGAAGCAGTGGTGTATCAAACGATAGCCAACAGGAAGAAGCTCATTAATAAGTGGCCTTAATCCACTGTCCTGTCAGACTGGGCACTAGCCACAATATTTACAGAATAAGGCACAACACAGAAGAATATGTTGAATGCCTTCCCAAGATATGTGAAAGAAAACTATTATGCATTCCCAGAGAATCGTATGAAAAGGCTGATGTGAAACAATTCTAGTCAAATAACCTGGAAAACTCATTATAGTAATTTTACTCATACAAGTGATTATTTCAGTGGCAAACTAACTTAATGCAGACTGCTGTTTTAACTGAAATGATGTTATAAAGTTCTGCTCTTAGCCAAGAGGTAATTCTCGGTGAACAGTATTTACACATGTGCCATGTGTCTCTATCCATTATGGAATCTCTTTTCATTTCTAAGCTACTGGCAAACAATAATATGACTTGTCAAGAGATCTATATACAAGAATAGAGCACGTCTGGTATGTGGGTTGCTGCAGAGGGATTGTAGCTGAGCCAGCAAGACAGTAGCCATATTTTATATGTCTGTGAGTTGTCTTGAATGATAACTTACAGGGTGCATGTCTGACATGTACGTTTCCATTTCTTTACCTTCATACTTCTGTATAAAAACATTGGTACATAATTGATTATAAAAGATGGGAGTATCCACAGAAAGCACAAGTATTTTTTGCTGGCACATCCTTTCATTAAATTTGGAGAATACAAAAACACAAAAAAACAATATTAATGCATTTATTTATTTATTTATTTATTTATTTACACTTTGTTTAATTTCAGTAATTCATTGTCATAATTAGAAATTTATAATCTTGTAGGAACATTTATTAATAAAATGTAACTAAATCCATACATTTCAGAATAGCACTTCATTCTTTAGTACTAGATATAATAGTGCGCAGCAAGCATTTTGTTTATATGATATTGTCTTGCAATGAGATGATTGCAATGAATAAAAACGTCTACTCCCCCCAACCCTCTCTCTCCCACTTCCCCCCCTATCTTTATCTCTCTCTTTCTCGCTCTCTCTGTCTCTCATGGTTTCATGGTTGTGGATATATTTTTGCTGAACCAAATTCGACTACATTTGCTTTGCTAAATCTAACCTCAAAAATCATATTTTTGAAAAAAGACTAGTTACTGAAAAAAAAAGAAGCATTTTCTCTTTGTACAGAACCCTGAACATCAGCATTGAAGTCCCTTCAAGCCTATATTTAACATACTCATATGCAAGGACATTGCATCTTGAGGGTACAAATAATATTTCAATAACTGCAGCGATCTCAGAGAACTGGGATATAGTCAGCTATACAAATGCATTATATACAGACAAGTGGTCTGTCACACAGAAACAAACACACACAAAATCACACACACACAGACACAGATGTATAAACTCAAAGAAAATTATGCCTTCCATACATGTGCAAATCCAGAAAAGCACCTTTCTTATCCCTCTCTGTAAAGCGTGCTTAGCTTCAATCAAGAAGGCCACTCTCACTAAATCTCCTTATCAGAAGTGAGATTCTATGAATCCCACTTCACCATATAGTCTTACTATCCTCCTCACGTACATATGTACACACAGCTACACACACACAGACATAACTCATAATTTTAAGCAGTCATATCCTTGCACTTTTATTTGGACCCATTTTTTTCATTTTCAATTTTTAAGTCGGATATGTATTTTGTCTTACAACAAATCATATGACTGCTCCTATCCTTGCAGTTTAATTCCACAAATTCACCTATGGTGCCTCTACTAATAAAAAACAAGTCGTCAATAAACTGCTTATAAAAAAAACACCCTGTTCCTAACATATTCAGTCACATAAATAAACTGTCTCTCAAATTCACCCATACATAATATGGCATATGAAGGGATATATGCAGCACCCATTGCTGTGCCTCACTTCTGCAAATAAATTTTGCCATCAAAAGAAAAGTAATTATGAGAAAGACAGAACTCCAATAATTCCAGAACATAGGAAGTTTGCAGACCTATCCCTAAGGTTTTAGCAACAGTTTCCTGTCTAGAATTCTATTTATTTATTTATGTTTACATCTGTTTACTGGGAAAGTCCGACTGGGATAATATCCCATTTTCAGCAGAGGCCCAGGGAGAAAAGCTCCAAACTGCCATAATATGGTTAAGTTAAATAAAGTTTTTTGCAAAATCTAATAGAGAAGAACAACATATTAACTAAATAAAATTTCAGCTTTAGTTTATATAGTGTGAACTTATACATAAATAGTGCAAATATCTGGACAGATATAACAAGAAGAAAAAGAACATTGTCGATAGTTAAAGTATTCATAAATTGCAGTTCATAGAGATGATATTAAACACACTGAGTGCACTCTTTGTTATAAAGAAGACTAGATAATATAGCCTAGGTGAAATTATATTTGTCCTTTATCTAAGAAATAGACTACCTATGCTCAGTGAGAAAAAATTTGTAAAAAGTATGCTGAGAGTGAAAGGAGTGAGGGACTTGTTCAGGCTGGGGCAGTGTAAGAGTAGATCCAAGTCTATTTAAGTAGTCTTTTAGTAGTTCTTTGAAGTTGCAGAGGTGAGAGGTAGATCTAATTTGCAGAGGGGTACAATTCCATGCCTTAACGACAGACTATGAATAGAGACTTTGGCCATAGGATTTGTTAAGTTTATACATGCCGAGAAGATGTCACTCATTAGATCGAATGCATGTAGGAATGGAGACTAGGAGTAAAAGCAGGGCAGTCATCAGCTCTGTGAATAATGCTGTGTGTGAATATAAGCTGTATGTAATCAAAGTGGTGAGGTAGTTTGAGCCAAATCAAAGCCTTAATGGCAATATGGTGGTGGCTGCGGTATTGTTTGTTGGTAAACTATTCTTAGTTTAGTCTGCCAAGGGAATATGAGAGGTACAAACATGAAATTTAGTAGTAGCTGTGAGCTACTTGGCCTACATTGCCTGTCTGTTCTGCATATTTTGGATAATATCTTGATACCTAATACTCTAAAGCTAATTTCTCCCACCCCTCCATAAATATTTACCTTCTTTCTCTGCTTTGACTTGTTGAAATAATGTTTTGTTTTTGGCTCATATCTCTTTAGAAAGGCTGTTTCAGTCATATACCATGTAAAATAATACATTCTGCAGTATCCTTTGTATTATATGGAATGCGTTGTATATCTATCTATATATATATATATATATATATATATATATATATATATATATAGATATATATAAATATTCACTTTTGTTCCACTACCCATTTATTTCACCTGTTTCAGTCATGACCCATGCTCATAGAGCAAGATTTATTTATTTACTTCAGTTTGATATAAAGATACACAACCAGATCCAATAAAGCCTACACAGTCTGTTTACAACATGTGTGCGCATGGTAGCGCACTGTTTTAGATTCAATAAGCATTTCTCCACTGTGTGTAGAGCCATGCACAGCCGCACAAACAAGGTAAACATTGTGACATGCAAATTACAGCATGAGCAGCTGAATTGTATGCTAATCAACTAATCCAAGATGGAAGAGCTATTCAACAAGCTATAAAGCAACCGTGTAGACTCTGCTGGTTTTCCCTGCAAATTCCAAAATCTATTGGAATACAGCCACAGAAAGGACCCTACACAGAAACAATGTTAGGGGCTGCTGTTGCTTTAATTCATGTGTATGTGCAACAGGCTAAAGTCTATGCTGCTGCTGCTGCTAACAGACTAAGGCCAAGGAGAAGAGTTTTCAGACCCTAGGTGACTTATCACAATCTACAGAATATGGAAATTGTAGAGCACTACAGGTGGATAGAGACATACTACAGGAACTCGGCAATCTCTGTCATCTTCCACTCAGAAAAAGGCCAAACCAAGGGGAACGCATCCCATTGGAGACAAAGGTATGTGTAGCAGTTCAAATTTTAGCTACAGCCAGGTACCTTTCAGAGACCCACAGGGGACATGCTGGGGGTGTCACAGTCATCAGCATCCATCTGTTCTAGAATGCTATGCTACAACATGCTAGTGACCACATATATTTTCCCTGTACTCCTGAGGATACAGCCAGAAATATGCAGGATTTCTTCCCTGTAGTACACTACCCTGAAGTACTGAGTGCCATAGACTATGCACATGTAGAAATTAAGGGATGCATGGAAGGCTCTACATTGATAGAAAGGGCTTCCACTTTATTAGCTGCCAAGTCATGTCAAATCCCAAGGGAGTAATCATGAACATGTGTGCTAGCAACCCAGGCAGTTACTGCATACCTCTCGACTATACAGATATTTGCAGACTGTCCAGATTTTTGCCTCATATTTTTGGTCTATACCTCATAAAAATTGTGTTTTTTTGACAAATTACGGGGATGATCCAAGGATTAAATTCTCTAAATAATGACCTCTTGACTGTACAGATATTTGCAGACTGTCCAGATTTTTGCCTCATATTTTTGGTCTATACCTCATAAAAATTGTGTTTTTTTGACAAATTACGGGGATGATCCAAGGATTAAATTCACTAAATAATGACATCCATTTAAGTTTAAGACTTCATGTCCTTCAGAAAATGCATGCTAACACAAATCCTGTTATTCTAGCAACTTTCTAAATTTGTAAGAGCACTATTTAAAATGTTTCCCTATTTTTGGGCCTTTGTCCCCATATTATGTCAGGGTTTGTCATAATTTCTTGAGCTAAGAGGTTGAGAGGTATGATATCTCGGGTCTATATTATAACATCGAAGTCTTATAACTTCGAATGTTATAATATCGACCCCTATTCAACGAATGCTTGAAATAGCGAAGCTGCAGAACACCGAATATTTTCCTAGGGAAAGTATTCGGTGGGCCATTTCTGCGGCTTCGCTATTTCCTCGACTGTGGTGCGAAGGTGATGGACCGGGTTAAGGTAAGTGTGCGAACGGACCGAGGTAAGGTGAGTGTGCGATAGTTAGGGTCCTTAGGGATAGGGAACGGGTAAGGTGAGTGTGCGATAGTTAGGTACCTTAGGGTTAGGGAGTGGGTAAGGTGAGTGTGTGATAGTTAGGGACCTTAGAGTTAGGGAACGGGTAAGGTGAGTGTGGGTTAGTTAGGGACCTTAGGGTTAGGGAGTAGGTAAGGTGAGTGTGCGTTGGTTAGGGACCTTAGGGTTTGGGTTGGGTTAAGGTAAGTGGATCGCTAGTAGTGTATGTACGGTTTAGTGTAGGGTTCTGTGAAGTGTGTAAGTGTGGATTATGTATTTTGGCGTGCTTGTGTTGTGTGTGTGTATTCTCGGAACAGCAAATTTTTTCCCTTGGAAAAAATTTGCTGTTCTGAGCATTCGAGTATATCACATTTCGAGATTCCAAGGTCGAGCTTATGGTATTCAGCATTTTGGAATTTCGATAATGTGATATAGACCCGATATCTGGAACACCTCCCAACTGTATCAGATGTTCACTAGGGGGGATATTCTATGGGGTCATTTAATGGGGGATGCAGGTTATGTAGTGGAACCATGGCCTATGACACACATCAGAAATGCTCACACACCTGCTGAAGAATGCCATAATGAAGCACACACTCAATCCAGAAATATCATAGAGCATGTGTTTGGGCTGCTGAAGTCATGTTTCAGGTGCCTAGATTCATCTGGGGGACCCCTGCAGTACAATCCACTGACTTGTACTGAAATATGCACAGTATGTGCCATGCTACACAACATCATCCTGAGAAAACAGCTTTAGCAGGATCAACAAGGGGAAGAGGCACACATCCCACCACCTACAAGGTCACCATACCCACATGCAGGTGAGGAGTCAGAGGGAGAAGCAGCAGCTGCTGTGGGTGTAGGCAGATGTAGGCATGCTCAATATGCCCTCACATTGGCCAAGAGACAATGTATAGCATACTCACTCACCACCTAAGTACCAAAAACCTTCCTCCTATACACATACATATTGTAACATTGATGCCAGGCAATGCTCATAACCTTTACCTACCCATGTATTGGCTGTGTACTGCTTGCATCAGACAGAGTCAGCCTTGAACTAAAACTGTTGCAACTGCTGGATTTACAAGGTAAGTGATGAACCTGGAGTGTATTGTGTAATAATATGAATGACTGGCATATCTTTGCATTTTGTTACTTGGTAGTGTAAGCAAGTAAAAGGTGAGAGACTACTTCAGAAATTACCTTAACATGCGACAGCAGAGACTTATTTGACTTATATCGGTCATTATCAAGTAGTAGGTCTCATGCATCAAATATTCACACAGTTATACCTCTCAAAAGTAGTGATGGTTACTGCATGCCCTCAGTTTAGTGCCAAACATTTGTACTGGAAAATCATTAAAGAGAGAAGTTAGAAAGTAATAAGATACATTTCAGTTTCAGACTCCACAACCCTCATAAGATCATTAACAATAAAGATGGATACATTCTGATGCTATCAACTGTCTAACTTTCTAAGACCGATATAAGTCAAAAGTACAATTATCATTTCCAAATCATAAATGCAGATATACTAAGCACTAAGTCAGCTATGCAGCCTGAGCATCAGACACAAAGTTATGTATCCCTAAATCCAAAAAATACAAAACAGGGATACAGCACAGTTATCATCACTTGCACAGGCTGGCACAAAAGTTCAGTGCGTGTGTGTGAGAATGAAAGAGAAGCAGGCTGACATTTGGATAAAGCAACAAATGGCCAGTGAGACAAAATGAGATTTAAGCTTCATGGCTGAACCATGTAACTGTTGTGTGTGTGTCTGTATGGCTCCTCCAGGAGAAATTGTTGGGTGAGTATCTGCATGAACACAGCCAGGCTCTGTGCCAGCACTATGTCTTAGTATGTTGGACAGGTGTGAGCCAAGCATGATAGAGGTGCCATTTCATCATTGTTGTACCTGACCACGAGAACTGGTTCTATCAGGAGTTGCACTGGCATGTCCATTCCCATGGTCAGATGCACTGCTGCTCCCTGAATGTGACTGATGTCTTCTGGATGAGCTCCCCTGATGAGGATGCCCAGGACTACAACCCCATGGCCTGCCACATCTAGGTGTGGACAGCTCAACCATTGATGAAGCAGTGGAAGTACTGCCACTATGTGAGCGTGATATGACATGGCCATGTTGCCTAACAGCAGATGATGTGACTGATCTATGCCTACAAGGATGCTGTCCCCCTCCCAGTAGACATTCTGTCACTGCAGCGCAGGCAGTCACACATGTCAGCCTGTGCCACATCTACAACCCTAAGCATTTATTTGGAGGACCTATGGCAACATATCTATGCCTCCATGATGGCCCTAAGCATACATTGAGTGGTAGAGGAAGAGACACCTGGATGAGGTGGAGGATGGACAGCAGGCCTCCTTCCAAGCACCCCTAACAACCCTCCTGTGTGGCACCTCACCCACACTTTGGCTACCACAAGAGTCAACAGGCACTGAAGCCACAGTAACCACACTTCCCTGATTGATTGTCTCACCCTTTACCTGTCCAATACCTGAGGGCTCATTGGAATGGGTAGGCATAGGCCTACTGGCTGTGTCCAATGGAATTTCAGGAGATGGCTGTATGTCATTCTCAGTGTCAGATTAAACCACTGCACCCCTAGACTGTGCCTCAGTTTCACCACCATCATCATCAGAGTCTGCTGCTGATACACTGATACACAGGTGGTAGAAGACCCATACTTCCACTGTCAGGATCACCTGTGATAATAAGCAACAAACACAGGAACAATTAATAATTACACTATTATAGTCCAATATATACTAACAAAATAACAGTGGTGTCACTATTAGACAGTACAGCAATACATGCAACAGTCCTGACATCACATCGCATACTAAAATATTTCTTTGAATTGCTCATCAGTACTGACATAAAAATGTTTGCCTTACCATGTGCAAATGATGGTATGCTCCCTATGCCAGATGGTCCTGGAAGAAGTTAAGCAAAAGGTAAGGGCAACATAATCACAATTAACAGTAACACAGGGGGTAATACATTTTCCCCTTTATATGTCCATTAACTATACTTTCAATAAGAACTTGGATGAGAAGTCCAACCTAAGCCCACGTGTAATCAACCAGAATGTGTTGCTAACTGTAGCAATCTTCAATCCCCAAAAAATGTTCTTGTGAAAAAGAACTAATGTATTTATTTACATTTTTTTACTATACAACAGTATTCAGTAACAGAGATACAAAAACCTACTTGGAAGCTCCTCCTGGGACATGCTTGCTCTCCCTGAAGCAGTAGCACCACTGTCAAGGACATGTTGTTCTGCACTTTCCTAGGTGCTGTCTGTATCACTGTCAGTGGACAGGAACTCTTCATTAGCTGCTAGTAGTGACTCTGTATCAAGCTCCCCCACTCCATATCCATCTGATCATGGGGGAAAGCAGCTGCTTTTCTCTGTGCAGATGAGATCATGTCAGTGGCCCTGTGGCGCACCTGGTTATATGTCCTGCTGTAGCCACCCACTGCATAAATGTCTGCAACTATCTGCTGCCAAATTTGCATCCTGCCTGACATATCTCCATGTCTCCTCTCAAGCAGAAAGGCACCATGTTGCCTAAAAGCTTCCACAATGACCTGATTCTCAGGATCAATGAAGGGTGGTTTTCTGTGATTGAGATGCCTGGGTACCATAGTGCTAGGTGTCTTAAAAGACAACAGAAGGATAATATACATAAGTATTAAATACCTACAAAATAATTGTTCCCAGATAAAATCGAAAAGGTAGAATTTCAGTATTACCCACTGGAGAAACATAAAACAGTCTAGACATTTGAAATATGAACAACAGGCTGGATGCAAAAAAAGAGATGATACTCGTGAAATGCCCTGACAAACATGTCCATGCTATCAGTACACTTCTAAGTAACAGTGTAACCTTTGTGAATATATATATATATATATATATATATATATATATATATATATATATATATATATATATATATATATATATTTATATATACTGTGGTGCAGCGGTAGCGTTGTTGCCTCACAGCATGATGTTCTCCCCTTTGATTCTCGACTTGGGGTGGGAGTGCCTTCTGTGTGGAGTCTGCATGTCCTCCCTGCGGTCAAGTGGGCGCTCAAAAGGCATGCGTTGAATGGGTGTGCCTTCGTTGAAGGTTGGGGGTCGGGCTGGCAACTCGAAACCATAAAAACTAACTGCCAATCATTAGCGGACCGGAGTTCCGCTGTGGCGACCCCTAACTGGGAAAAGCTGAAAGACAAACAAAAAAAAAAACATATTTCAGCATATTCAGTATATAGCTGACACAATGCAAGCATACCTTCTTAAGTTTAGTAATCTTCTGTGCAGATATATCCCAAAGTAAAAGCCTCTTTTCTGTATTCTCTGCATAAACAAATCTCCTCACCTTCAGTTTCCCTAGCTATATGGTTGCCTTTTTATGATGTAAATTCAGGGCTGTTAACACAGTGAAGATTCAAATCATGTGTGAACTAATTAGAATTGCTGAATCTCAAATACTTGTCTCCATGTTGCAGATGTAAATATAATACAAGCAGTTCTTCAGTGTTTGTCTTTAATGAATTGCAACTGTGAATGATTATTGGTAGGGAGAAGGAAAACACAACAGCCATGCAGACTGCCCTACTTCCAGTGGGGGTGTCAGGTTTGATTTATAAAATGTTAGATGTAATTTTGTCAAGGTTAGAAATGTAAGTAAGCAGCACACAGTTCACAGTTTCTGTTCATTAACATCCAACCTTCCCTTCATTTGTTGGCAACTGTGTATATATATATATATATATATATATATATATATATATATATATATATATATATTATTGCCATTTAATATCTTCACACATTTTAAGGACAATAATATAGAATGGCTTACAGATTGCATGTCTCAGATTATTAGTCAGATAAGAGAAATGAGCAACAAACACAGTTAGGTAAGACAGAGCTGCATATTTGTAGCAATACTCATAACTGGTCATGTAATCACTCAGTGCACTACATCCAAAATTAATAAATGTACAAATAACTGTTATATGGTATCATATTACTGCAGATGATGTTGCAGTTGGTTGTATGCAGAATGATTTCAGTTCCTTGCTGCAAAGATGTTTGTGTAGCAAAGAGGGATAAGGCACCCTTACTGTGTTCTGAGGGTTCACTGAAGTGAGAGTTCAAATCTAAACATATGAAGAAATATCGCATGTGTACTAACATTTTGTAGTGTGTATGTCATGCACTGCTTTTCCTCATTTCAACTACTTTCCCTTTTTCTTTGCTTTTTTTTTTTTTTTTTTTGCTGGGGGACAGTGTTTGAATGATGCATGGCTTAGCCCAAACATGGGAAACAAAGAAAAATGAATGTCAGGTTTGACTATGCTTATATTGTTTGAGTGAGGCATGGCAGTGCACAAGCTGGACTACTGGCCCGCCCAGGAAGCAGACAGGAGACCTGCAGAACACTTGCAAACAGGGCATCTGTACAAGGGCAAAGGTCAAAAACAATACATTGTTGCAATTTTTGTTTTTCATTGTGCAACTGCACTTAGTGGTGTTGTATGGAGGTTAGCAAGGTTCTCCAACAGCTGCAGTCATCAAACACCTGCAGATATGACTCAGACAGTCAATAATTGAAACTGGATACATTCAATTAATTCTGTTGGGCACCAAACAAACACGCTAAGAGTTGTTGCATGGTGGTTAACACAGAGACCTTAAGAATGATTAGGAAATTAAGAAATGTCATACAAATAGTCCTGTGGCAGCAGGTATAAGTGTACGGCTGGAGTACATGTAGTCCTGGGTTCTAGTACAGGGTACGCAACCTATTTTTACTGTTTTGACAGTGCGGTTTATATAAATGAACTGAAAAATAAACGAGTGTCATTTCAACATTTTTGTGGCAACAGGTTTAAGTGGAGGACTGCCATACACCTGGTCCTGGGTTCTAGACAGTACAGGGTATTCCATGCACTTTTACTGTTGTTCCACTTCCCATGATATTCACTCTCACTTATAACTCTTTAGATAGTGGAGCTGATATGAATTTTATCTATGAGGGATGAGACACCATTATTGTGTTTTCAGATGTATGACTGAGGGTATAATGTCTACTATATTTCTGTAACTATAATTCTGCTCTCTGGACTTGCTTTCCCTTCACAATTACTTAAGACACAAACACAAATGGATCTATATTCAATAACATTGTCAGGTTACACACATACATGTGTAACAGCTCAAACTGTCACCTTTATTTATGTATGATTCCTAAGTAGTACTTTGTCATTGGCAAGGATGAAAAATCAACATTGTGGAAAAAAATTTGAATCCCACAGTGTAAAAATCAATTTTTGTCAGTGTATAAAAGCAAAAACAAATATTTCAGGTCATTACACTTATGCCTCCAGTGCATTGTCTGCAAACTTAACTCACCTAACAGTTACTTTCCAATTTTCAATATATATTTTCAGGCTACATCAATAGATACCAGTCAAACTAAGGCCAAGTAAGTGTTAGATTAGCCTTCCAATTTCAGTTATTTAATTCCCCCCTGCTTGGCACTGTTGCTCTCCACTTAACATCACGCAAACACAGTTGGGATCATTACTTTGGTTTACGCACTACCATTAATTGCGATAACTGGAATTGGCAGGGAAGCATCAGTTTCCATTGCTCTAGTTCTGCTGGTAGACATGTCTGGCATCAAAGAAGAAGATGCCAAATATAGGGCACAGAGATGGGGTGTTGAAGAGTCCAGGATATTTATTGGACTCCTGGTAAAGTGCTACAGCCAAAGGCTTCTGCAGGGGGACTATTGTAGCTCCCAATACAAGTCTGAGGTGTGGAATATTGTGGCCCAGGCTGTATCCATTGCCACTAGCATGTTACGCTCTGGAGAGCCATGTTGGCATCATTTTAATGACCTACACAGGTGAAAAAGAGATACCCTCAAAAGTTGGTTGAAGAGTTTGAAACTGCTTATATCCCACACCTGTGTAAGGATGACAATAAGATAGTACTTGTAAGACTTAGGAAGCTAAATATAGGCAAGACTTTTCTGCATAATGCTCTTCTGTTCTTTTCTCTTCTTACCCTAGCTGCCACTGAACGTGAGTTCAATAGGCAGGCTCATGTTGCTCGAATGTAGAGACTGAGGTAAGTAAGTGGTACGTATGCAGCACACAAGAAGTGTTATTGTAGCTTTCAAAGTTACAGATAGCTTCTTGGGTCTTTTATACAGTTGTATCAAATTGAGCATACATACCCCAACTCAAAAGGAAATATGCATGCATTAGTCTGTAGCATACACCAAATATTAGGCTGTAGTCAGAGGTTGTGGGTTCAAATACCACAATTCACAACTATACAATACTGTTATTTCTTTAATAATATTTACATTAAATTAAAAACTCTATACTAGTGGCACAAATGCCCTGCTGTAAACTGTAATCTGTATAATTGGAGCATATGTGCAATATATGCACATTTCAAGGATTACATTCAGCAATCCATAGTATAGTGTGTATCTGTTAGGACATATACTTAAATGTAATATTTCAGATAAAAGAGTTGTATAATTATGTTAATGCATTTTATGTTACATATGATGGTAATAATTTTATCTATTTTTATGTCTCACCTCAGCCCTTATCTCTCTTTTTTTTATTTTCTATTATGTGTTGTAAAAATGTCTCCATGTTATCCATGTTACCACATCACTAAATGCTGCACAGCTCAGTGAGATAGGCCAGACCCAGAGGATCAGCCTGGCCTGATCCACTGGCTCCAGCATCAATGCCCGGCATGTATGGGAGCCAACCTGGCAGCACTGCCTCTGCTGCACCTGCACTACCTCTGGTCTCAGGTAGTACTGCCCTGAAGCTGGTGCAGTGGTACCCTCAGGGAGCAGTGTCAGAGGTGGTCATTTCATCACCCACCAGAGGATGTCAGGGGTGGTTCATAAGGTTGCACACTACACCACTGGTGTATGCCTTTGCCAGAAGGAGAGGCTGCTTTCCATCATGCTCCATAGAAGGAGAAGATGTCAAGAACTCCAGCCCCACCAATGGATTAAGGAGACAGTAATGACAGTCCAGTGGTTGAGAACTTAATTCTCACTGTCTCCAAACAGATGGGCATGAGCTTGTGTTGTTCCTTTCCTCACCTCAATCATGGTGTCCCCCAACCTTTTGTGTCCCTCACTGTCCCTGTCACTTATCTTGTTTGTTTGCATTTGTTTCCTCACCTACCCAACTTACCTGACTCAGACATACCTTCGTCCCTTCAAGCAAAAAAACAACAAACTAATAAAATGACAAAAAGCAGCGTTTTCACCAAAAAAAAAAAAAAAATACAGTTTATGTAAACACTTTCGTCGACATCCAATCCATGAACTTCTTCAGACAAATGACTTAAATACATCACAAGTTTAAACAGAAGAACCAATTATGACATCATAAATTAACTCATTAATATTAAAACTCATCCTATTCATATTAAATACCTCCAACACAAACACTCAACTAATTCACATATGAAAATATAAACACATTAAAATCACTAATTTCCTATCTTTCAAGTGCTTTCAGTTTTAAAATACATTTTAAGGAGCAGTGATCATTCAGTCCCGGATAAACACAGGCATTTAATTTAGGCTACCAATACAGTTCGCGCTCCTCTAAATGAAGTGGCCAAGGACCACCCCTAACATTTTTCTTCACCTGTTCAATTATTAGGTAATGGAAGTGGTGGCCACAATTTTCCATAACTTGTCTTGCTAGGGCATTAGTAATGTTTTGCCTGCTGATATTATAATGGTGTTCATGAACTCTTTGTTTAAACTTTCTTTCAGTTTTACCAATATAAAACCCTGGGCAAACTTGGCACTTAGCAAGATACACAGCTCCAGGACTTTCACTATTAAATTTCCCTTTTATATCAAATATACAATTATTAATACAAAACTTATCTGTTACTTCTGTAAATGGACACAATTTACACCTACCACAGTTTGACATGCCTCCCCTACAGTTTGAAAAATTCACCTCTTTTTCAGGAATATTTTTGAAGTTACACCCACATTTAAAAATAATACCCGGTGTATCAGATATCGTACGTCTAACCAAAAGGTCTTCAAATAGGACAGCCCAGTTTTTTTACCAGGATGTGCCTTAACAAACTAACATCTAATGAAAATTGAGTAATAAACTTCAAAGCATAATCCATATTAATTACTTTAGGAAGTTGAATACTCTCACTGTTAATTGTCTGGACTATGTCATCATTATTTGTGCAGTTCACATTCTTAAGGTAGGACTAAACCATCCAGTATTGCGTTTAATTACTATCTCCATAATAATAGGCTCTAACAAATCAAGGGGTAGCCTGTAGCCAAAATCGTGTTCTTCAAGTGTTCACATTCCAATAATAAATCACTGCTTAAGGTAATCATTCTGGCAGCTCTTACAATCTGTCCCTTTACCACTGCCTTCTTCTGATGAAGTGAGTGGGAACTATCGTAGTGCAAAAAGGTATTTGAGTATGTGGTTTTCCTAAATATTTTAGCCACATACCTAGCCTTAGATCTATGTTTTGCAAGTAGGACATCAAGATAAGAGATATGTTCAGAATTAAATTCAAAGGTAAATTTAAGAAAATTAGTGAAACCAGATATTAAATCAACAAAAGTAGAGGCATCATCCTGATTACCCTTAAAGATTATAAAAATATCATCCAAAAAACGTGTGTACCATTGTACTCTTTCTTTAAATATCTCATTACTGAACAAAAATGCTCTTTCCCATTGGGCCATTACACAATTAGCAAAACTCCCCCCACATGGAGACCTCATCGCTACACCTGACTTTTGTAGATATTACCCGTCATTAAACAATGTAAATTATTGGATAGAACAATATGGAGTAAATACTCAATAAGATCAATTTCATCCCCAGCGGCACTTTTACTAAGTAGGAAATCTCTAACCCACTCAAGGCCCATGTCCTGTGGGATCACCGTATATAAGTCCTTAACATCTATTGTAAGGAAATGAAAGCTGGCATCAAAGGTTAAGGATTTCTTAAAAAATCCCACGAGTCACAGCAGATTTGAGTTTCATCTTTCAGGTATTTCTTTAACTTAGAATCCACAAATTTTGCACACCCATAGGTTATACAGTTCCTAACATCCACAGTAGGTCGCAATGGTGGATTAGTCAAACTTTTGCGGATCTTAGGCAAGCCAAAAATTACAGGGGTCAGGGGGGCACTAATGTTAAGATAGTTAAAGGTATCAACATCTATACGAGATTCAATAAAAAGATCATTAATAAAGGACCTAATGTGCTGACAGGCACAATTAAATTCATTAAGTGAAGCTGGAATATATGCATCAGTCCCTAAAATACACAACATTCTTTCTACATAATCAGTGTCATTCATGAATTTCAACCCCCCCATCCTGGTCAGGTTTTAGAAATTTGATTTTACAAATTCTAAGCATATTCAATACATTTCTCTCATCTGTAGTAATATTATACCTGGTACCATTACCCCTTGATTTATTTAAACCAGCTCTAATATCAAATTCGCATAGTTTTTCAAACAACGAAATAGTATTGTTTAATAAAGGGTTAAACACACTAAAAAAAGTAAAGTCACTGTTGATATCCATTTGTTCACCAAGCAAAACATTCAAATTCAGTTTGTGAGTAAATACCTTTAAATCTAAAAGGGTAGTAGCCAGGTCCGCTCATTTGGCAAGCACAAAGGATAAACCCTTATAAAGCAGTTCAATGAGTTCCATGAAGACTCAAAGTCAGAATAATTATAAATCTTAAGTCTCCAGCTGCATTTAGTAAAACATGTACATTTAGAGCTTTAACTTCATAGCTGTGTGGCATATCCAGTGGGAAATAGTTCTCTACAATCATCTCCTCCATTTGTTCGTCTTCTTCTAGTCCTTTTGTTGGGGACCACCCTTCGGTTGTGATTGGTTCCTTTGTCCATCCGTACAAAAATCCTTATGTTCCAATTAGTTATTGGCAATTTCCAACCTTTCAGACATTCACTTCATCACACAGGTTCTGTTGTATATGTCTGACTATTTGTAACTGCTTCAGAATAAGTTGAAACAGTAGAATTTGTAGAATTTATACTGTATTCACCATTTAATTCAGTAGATTGCTTATCTTGTTTGTTTGCATTTGTTTCCTCACCTACCCAACTTACCTGACTCAGCCATACGTACTTCCCTTACCCAACAATCCTCTCTTATTGAATTAAGAAGAAAAAAATGGGCACCTGTCCCACAAAAAAAAGTGTTCCATACATAGCTCTTCATTTCGCACACGTCTTCTTGACACACTGGATTTGGTCCAATTGGCTATACAACATGATTGCATTGCTGTCACCCCTCTCTCTGGAGGTGACAGTCCAAATTCAGCTAATATTCTGCACATATTATTAGCTTTCACTGTTGAAGAAATGGATAGCTATGGTTCTCTCATACCTGCCTCCTGCATATTCCTGTGTTGCTTTCCTTTGTTCTTCCCCCTGCTTCATCCCCATTTCACCATTGTCCTATATATCCTATTTTAACACCTATAATCTGGTTAAAAAAATAGAATCACACACAACACACATACGTAGCAGAAAAAGCAATGGATCCTGTCACTTTTTGGCCTCTGTGTTTGCGTGGAGTTTGGCATCCCCCAGCAATTCCAAATGATGGTAAGCATCAGTACAATGCTGCAGTTACCTCTACTCATTGCCACTTAACCCTGCTGCTCCATGCCAACACACAACATGTACTATAAGCAATTAATGTCATTGCATCATCACTGTTTATTTAAAAGTGTTAGATACACCTGGATTCAAACACTTTGCCAATTGTTGCCAAAACCCGGTGCTTGCTGCACTATAGAAAGCTAAATATTATTATGTATTAGTGCTGTTTACTGTCCATTTCCTGTTTTGACATAAAATTACATGTGGAAACATAATAAATTGAAGGCCATACCTAACAGTATGTCACACATTTACAATACATCCACGAGTTGCTTCCCCCCAAGCACTGCAGCCCTGGTGTCTCTATACTTTTTTCACACATAAATAAACTACGTTACATCATTTAATATGTTGTATGATATGCAATGCACATTAGTCTGGTAACATGCAGAACTAAAACTGTTGACCTATAAAACAGCCTTATCTGCAAGGCTATGGAAGGAATCTTCATGGACTTTATCTTCAGGGACATAGGTGACCTTCAATACACTAGACCCGACCAATTTTAGTTTTGTCAGGGGTAGATCTTGCTTATTAATCCTAGTGGGCTTCTTTGATAATGACCCCAAAGATCTGGATGAGGGATAACAGAACATTGCCTATGTTGATTTATCCAAGGCCTTTGACACTATCCCCCATTCGGGTATCATAAAGAAAGCCATACATTACTAGATGGCTAGCTAACTGGCTCACCGACAGAATGCATGTTGTGAAAGTTGGGGACTGCACCTCCACCACTAGACTACAACAGGGATCTGTGCTGGGCCCTCAACTATTTGAAAACTATTTCTCTGAAGTCCAGGCAAAGATAGATGGCCTGTGGCTTATCAAGTTTGGAGATGACTGTCAGCACTCCTCCAACAATGTTAAAGCATTACAGAAAGGGTTGACACAAATGCTTGGTGCCAAACCCATGGACTGAACCTTCAAGCAAAAAATGCCTCATTGCTCTCTTTGGCAATGATGTAGCCCTGCTAATTATGATATATATAGCACCCCTGTAAGCTCAGACACAGTGTTGCAAGACTTGGAAATGCATGTTGATAGCAATCTACAGTTCAACCACTATTTGTCCATAGTGATGAGACACACATTCTACATTGCACACATCATAAATAAGGGCATCACATCCAAGACCAGGGATGTCATAGTTCTGCTTTACATTACCCTTTTCAGACCACCCATTGAATACAATGCTCCGTTCTGTCTGTACCTCACCAAACAACTGCAGCAACTGGAGAAAACACAGAGTTTTGTGACTGGGAGAATCCAGGGCCTCCAAAACATGACATACATTGGAAGACTAACAGACCTGTCACTGTACTTAGTATCAAGCAGGCTGCTGAGATCAGATCTATGCCTGGCTTACAGACCCTGCCCTACTGGAAATGATGGACTTCTGAAAATCAAATGGGACAAAAATAACTTGCTCCAGGGATCTCAATCTAGCCTGTGACATAAACAAAACATGCTGGGGAGACATATATCTCCCAGTGATTGCCGCTCCTCTGTAATAGGCTCCCACAGCATGTGAAGCAGTGCTTTTCAATGACCTTATTCAAGCTCAACCTTGACAACTGGATGGATGGGTGATTGTAAATTCACCCCTGGGGTGGTACCTATGTTCCTCATGGACAGGGGCAGTGAGTGCTAATCACAAAATCACTGTGCTAACAATGACCATCTAACTATGCTCAATAAGGGTACTTGTGTTTTTACATTGCAAGGTTTGTAAACACCCTTGGGCCATTAGCCTAGTAACCTCCTATGAACCTATAAAGTTATGAACCTTTGCAGGCCTCCCAACATCTTCTCTCCAACATGCCCTGCTGATGTCATCCACTATAAGTTGTCCTGCAGTCTTGTAAAATACAAACTTGTGCCATGGCTCTAGTGCAGGGGTCAGCAACCTTTTTGGCGCAAAGAGCCATTTTTTCCTAAAATGTTTGGTCCAAGATTTACAAAGAGCTGCAATGAGTACAGAAGGCGGTTTGAAATCCAATTTTTTATTGCAGTATGGGTATATATGTATTTAACACAAACAAAACTTGAAGTACTTACAGAAAAAAAGAAAAACAAATTAATGGGACTTTTGACGCTGCATTTCTGCACAGAGTTGTTTCATGTTCGGTGAGTATTCAGAAGTCTTCAATTTTAAACCGGTTTCAAGGCTTACATCATTAAGTTGACTTCTCAGCTTGCTTTTGATAGCATTCATGTTGAAGAACATCTGCTCACAATAGTAAGTGGACCCAAAAATCGTCAAAATTCCAAATGCTACTGCTTTGAATTGATGATAACAATGTGGAAGGCTATTCCAAGTTTCGAAAATCAGCTAGTCCTCCTTTTGACAGTTGGAAAGTTCCGTCCATTTGTGATTCATGGCTAAAGTTGCCTTTTCTCTTTCCAGATTTTCAAGTTCCACTTGTAAAGAGATAAATTTTGAAGACCACAGATCTTTGCTTTCCAAGTCTGTTAGTTGTAGTTCAAACTGAGCTCTGTCAACTGTTGGAAATGGCAAAAAATGTATTTGATTGACATCTGCCACAAGTGGTTTTGTCAAGAACGAGAGTGGACTTTTCATGTCTAAAATCTTTGAAATGATTCGTAAATAAGTCATGCATTTTTGCAATAGCTGCCAGAAAGTACTTGCTATTAATGACACTTTCAGTAGTTTCCAGATGTTTTTTAAAGTTTCAAAATGAAACAGATTTCCACTTTTCAAGTCTTCTGCAAACAACAGTAGTTGTTGTTTGAAGGAAAGGATGGCTTTCAGAAGTGTACTTGCAGTGTTACCTCTACCTTGTAGCTTCTGATTCAGGTGGTTTAAATGTGATGTCATATCAACAGCAAAGTAAAATTTCTGTAACCATTCTTCATCACTTAACTGTGGATATTTGTGTTCCTTTTCAATTAAAAAGGTCTTAATATGTTCAAGGCATGAAGCAAAATGTTTCAAAACTGCTCGTCTGGATAACCAACGAACTTTATTGTGCAAAAGAAGGCCGGAATATCGACCATTTATTTCTTCAATAAGGGCACAAAACTATCTGTGATTAGGTCCGCTTGACATTATTTGGTTGACTATTTTTACTACCAAATCCATCACCTTTACAACTTCAATGGGAAATGTCTGCACACACAGCGCTTCCTGATGAATAATACAATGAAACATAAAAACATTGTGTTCTACATTTTGTTTGAAGAGGGTAACAAAGCCTTTGTTTTTACCCATCATACAGGTGCTCCATCTGTAGCAATCGATACCAATTTATTGATGTCAATTCCCCCAACAGTCAAAAATTCCAAAATTGCTGTAGAAATATCTTCACCTCGAGTTTGTCCTTTAAGAGACAGCAAAGCCAGTAATTCTTCATGGAGACCTTTATCAGAAGCATACCATCCCAGAAGGCTAACTTGTGCGATATCCTTCACGTCACAGGACTCATCACATGCCAAAGAAAATACAGATGCCAATTTTATATCCTTAATCTGTTGATCTGTCACATTCTTGGCCATCTTAATAGTTCTGCCGAGAACAGTTTTTGCGGATAGTGGAGTGTCTTCAATTTTTTTAATAATATCTGCTTTATTTCTGAAGTCTGAGGAGAGATGTTCGGCCAAATGCAAAAAGCATTTTTTTACATATTCTCCATCTGTGAAAGATTTTCCTTGCTTTGCAATGCCATGAGAAACAATAAAACTTGCTGCTGTCACATTACCTGAAGATTGCATCCGGCTGCTGAATATTGATGTTGATCGTTGCATTTTTTACTTTAATTCTGTCACCGCTTTTTTACTTTCTTCTCCAAAAGAATATCTCTTTGCAAATGCGTCATGCTTTGTTAAAAAGTGATGTTCGAGATTTGTTTTTTATTAGATATTTTTTCATTGCAAATTAGACATGTTGGCAAACCCATAGAGTTTTGCATAAAAGCATAATTTTCTTCCCATTCAGCTTTTAATTCACAGTGTTCAACTTCTATTTTTCACTGTTTTTCCTTAGTTGCCATCTTTCAGTTTGGGGAAGTATTCCAGGAATCTGCAAAAGGTGCGGTGCAGTCTCGTCAGCAGAGTAACGTGGCGGGTGTCAAACAAAAACCTCTTAAAATATACAGCTGGTCAATGAAAAATCTGTCCTTGGCTATGCTATGAAATAAGACCCATCATTGCTCTGAACATATTCATAATGGCACCACCTACTCTGATCTAGTAATATTTCCAACATACTAGCAAACAAATTCAGTGTGAATTTTACCCCAGAGATGACTATCCAAAGTGTGCTTATCCCTGAATCTCTCAGGACCTCCCCCCAATCATGACTAAAGAATATTTACTGAAGGTGCTCACCAAAACTAAAAATACTTCCTCCATGGATCCTGACTGATTATTTGGCTGTTTAATTAATAGTACTAAAAAAAATAGCTCTGATAGAACCATCCCTATTATAAACCAACTGTATTTAAAGTATCAGATATTTAACAGAGATACAAGAACTGGACATAGGATCCTTAGAAAGCAGCAGGAGCAAATTACATAGAAATAAATGGAAATTGTGGGAACCTGGCAACCTGGCAAACTCTTCTGCACCCTCATGTGCAAGACGAGCTCCTCACACCCCTTGACATTTATATATGAACTTCAGAGTTGCATAAATGTAAAGAAAAGAGAAAAATCACAAAACAAAATGAATCATTACTGTCACCACCCTGCAATGCCACTCTAGCAGTACTTTTTTAAGGAAAATGGCAATAATCGAGTTCAGCAACATTAATAATTCACAGTTAATAATGAACATTTGTAGAATGTGTCAGAAGACAGTAAGCTTTTAGTGTGCTTCAGCATGTTGCATCTGATTACTCAGTGATATTAAATAAAGCTGCTAAATATATATGAATCATTTTTTTAATTTAGCAATGCATCCAACTTGCAATACTTTGTTTTTAAATAAACTGGCATTTCATGATAATGCCTCCTTTCTAAAACTCCAAACACCTTGAATTAAGTCAGCACACTAATATAGGAAGGAAAACAGAAACACAAGCATGCGTCACGTAAAACATATTCAAGAACAAAACATTAAAAAAGAGGACATTTTGGGGAGGAACTGTTAACAGTTTCTTATTACTTGGCCAGAAAAAACAAAATCTGCAAAACTAAGCTTGCACTTGATAACACAGAAGGACAAAAAAGTTACATTATGATAATGCTAACTGCAGGAGGATAATATGGAAATAAAGCATCATTCGTGTTCATTGTACACTTCTTATACTGTCTATATTAGCAGCAACTTATTATGATGGATGGAACAATTACATGATAATGGCCCCTCAAAATAAGCAATAAGTATGTTCTGCCACTTCAGACCTGCATTAATACAGCATACCTTTTCTCTAAGTCAGACACAACGTCACCTATTGTCTATTATTCCTTGTTTGATCACTGCACTCTGATGTGGTATCTAAACTTTTAAATAATTACTAATGATAAAACAGAAATATAGTCTCAAGCCAATATGAACTGTGCATTTCTCAACAAGTCCATTATTTTAAAGCATATTACTCATGAAAAAAGAAAAGCACTTTACTGTCCAGAGTTCAGGAGTTAACATTTCTGTTTTAACTTCCTTGTACTGTAGGTCAAGAAAATCTTTATTAAATCAAATCAAACTATCATCTCAACAAAACTCAAAATCAGACACAAAGGCTGTCGGCATATGATTCTTCCAAACTAGATCAACGAAAAGGGCACATGCAAATTTACTCCAGAAACATTTTCACATCTACTTTTCATGTTAACTTCAGTTAAAGTTCACCCTTGCTGCCAAATAAAATACATAAATAAAAATAAAATAACTGTTTTCACTCTGTTAAGCAGGAGTTATAAAACATACAGCAACCACACTAGCTGCCACAGCTCGTTTATGTTTCCCTCCAACTTCCAACTGCCAGGCAGAAAACACAGGGCAAGCATGCAGTTGTTCAGTCTTAGCTGCTACAACTGAAGAGGAATTTAGTGCTGATTGTAGAAACTCAGGGAAAGCAGCTGCTTAGCTGCGAATGTGGAAATTCAACTGCTTGGCCACACACGCGGAAGTTTACAAGAAGAGCCGCAATGATGGGATCAAAGAGCCGCATGTGGCTCGCAAGCTGCGGGTTGCTGACCGCTGCTCTAGTGTAAAGTACTGAGTTCTGTATTCTGTGTACTTAGATAGGCAGTGGTTCTATTCTTACTCCAGTCGACTGGGGTGAATGTGTGTGTGTGTGTGTGTGTGTGTGTGTGTGTGTGTGTGTGTGTGTGTGTGTGTGTGTGTGTGTGTGTGTGTGTGTGCACTTGCTTGATATTACAAAGAGCCTTTTACACCAGCATGTGGGACACTGTTATTGCCATATTCTCCTCACCAGACACTGCTAATGTCATCAGCTATATCTGATTTGTGGATGTGCATTATTCCCACTAGGGCAATGTCAGAGACTGCCTTGGAGGCCAGGCAGAACTCAACTCATCCTATACAATACAGATTCCAGTGACATGGATTTCAGTCTACTGACATATATCATGGCATGATTGTAGGCACTGTGTTTTCTTGGTGAGTAACCCCTGTGGTCTCTCCAGTTGCTGCATGTATCTGGTGAGGTACATGCAAAAGAGAGCATTATACTCTATATTAGTGTTCATAGCTTCATAGGTTGGTACTAGGCTATCGGCCCTATGGCTTATACAAGCCCAGCCATAATAATTCCCTGAATATTTCTTCCCATAATATTTACTTCCCTGGACCCCTGTCTAGCAGGACGACTGACATGATCCCTGGGGTGAATTTCCTATCTCCCATCCAATCGTCAAGGTTCCTTTTGAAGAGGGCCAAGCAGGCACTCTGCTTGACATGTATGGGCAGTCTATTCCAGAGTATGGGGAGTCTCTGGGTCAGGAACCTATCCCTCCAGCATGTTTTGTTCATTGTGATGACAAGGTTTAGATCCCTGGAGTGTGTGGCTCTGAGGGATTGGGATTTCTTTAAGTGGAGCATGTCCAATAGCTCAGGGTTTGACATGGCCTTGTATGTTAAGCAGAGATTGCCTCTGAGTAGACTATATGCCACAGAGTATAGCTGGAGTTGTTTTAGACGGTCAGCATAGGGCATCTGCTTTAGGCCTGTGATTCTTTTCGTGAGGTATTTCTGCAGCCTTTCCAGCTGTTGCAGATGTCCTGTGAGGTACATACCAAACGGGGCATTGTACTCTATAATGGGTCTAATGAGGGATGAGTACAGTGGGACAATGTCCTCCTTTTTTCTGGATGAAAAGCCCTTAGTGATGAGGTGTGCCACATAGAAGGATTTCCTGACTGTTGTGGCAATGTGGTTATCGAATGTGAGACCACTGTCCACCTGGTGAGGTTCAAGTACAGTGCTGTAATATCATCCTGAAATCAGAATACGATGGCATGACTTATGATGTACACAACATAGTCTTTCAATATCAGTGTGGATACATGATGATTGCAGTTTAGACTGCTATGTACGTGTGTTCCCAGTGTGTGCTTCACTGAGTTTCCGCATAACAGGACTGTCATCAATGCTGTAATTAGCAAGGAATTCCACTTTGCAGAAGGCCAAAATAAAGACACTTTTGCATTTATTTGTCGACTGTGTGGCTTTGTCACCGAGCATTTGTGTATGTTAGGCCCTCCTGTAATATGTTATCATCATAGGTGGACTCAATGATTGCACCCAGTATGCAAGAATCAGCAAACGTGGCAAGCCAAAGGCTGTATATTGTAGCCTGAACTGTCGAGAAGTAGATTCCAAACAGTAAAGGGCCAAGCACGCCTCCCTGGAGTACAGCAATGGTGACAGCTGTACTGTTACAGGTTGATTCACCAACTTTCACAGTATGTGTTCTTGTCAACAAGCCAGTTGGTTACACATCTAGTGACATGTGGTTTAATCCCTCTCTAGGAGAGTTTCTCAATGATACATGCATGGGGGATTGTGTTCAAACCCTAGGCCAGTTGAGGCTCACTACTATGCACTGTCTTACCTTCGTCCAGACCTATGACACACAATCAATGGGCTGTGACAACATTGCAGATTGCCTATCACATGATTCATCACAAACACCCTCCTGACAGTGTTGAATACACACTTCAACACACCCTTCACACAGACTATGTTCCTGTAGAAAGGTGTACATCAACATGCATCCCCCTAAGTTGGTGGAGGGGAGAGCCCAATCATCTGTAAGGCAGACCAATATTTCATCATGGACCATTTCTAAATGGACACTAGTGATATCATGGCTGTGTGCAATAGACCTGTGTGAGCTGTCAATGCTACATCATGTCTGTTACATCTGCTAGATATCCTCAAAGAGGTCATCAAATGCATGCATGATGACAACACTGTCATTCTTTTGAACCTGACAAGGCCAAGGCATTTGTCACAAATCCACACTGAGGTATTCACTCAGCACTGTCAGATGTGGCCATATACCCCTATATAACCAAGTGGACAGACAACAGTATCATACCTGGCATCTAAGTATGTTGACATGTGTGAAGTGACCTATATCTCAGGTCCAGTGATCAGGTCCACACATCAGGACTGTTTTCTAGGCCCTTTCCTGTCTATTATTTAAGTGACAGACATCACAGATGACATACACATCTATGTCCAAACAGCTGCCTGAAGGACTACATATTATGGGCAATCATTGACTCCAACTGTGATATTAGTATAATACAGACAGTATCAACACACTCCAAAGATTGCTGCCACAACCATGACAACACCTCCAATCATATGAAAACGTGGGAGGATTTGTTACATCAGGAAAACAAACATACAACCCAAGTATAATATATACATCACACCCTATAATCAGACCAATAGGTATGTGACCTGTGTCCTGGGGTAGATGGTAAGTGGAACATCCACCAGCATGTGGTCACAGTGCTGACTACTCCCTGGTATGTAACACAACTACTGGGTATGTAAAAGAGATCCGCATCAGAGGCTATAATACCTCCTTAGTTCCCAGCCTTCATCACATCAATAACTGAGTACAATGCAGCCTTCTTCATTTACCTCCTGACACATCTACCAGTGATGTGTAACTGCTGTGCCATATTTGTCACAGTGAGCTGTCACACATCTTATTGGCCATACCTAGTTATTCTTTTTGTGGCATAAATATTGCTGTCTGATGGCATGGGACCCCCATAAAATTGTTACACTAGATGTATGTGTGCTGCCTGTTCTAGTGATGCATAGATGCACACAGTACATACATAGCTGTTTGGGTCACATTCATAACAGTGTGGATTGTGCTCTCTCTCTCTCTCTCTCTCTATATATATATATATATATATATATATATATATATATATATATATATATATATATATATATATATATATGCCATGCACACCAGTCAGCCAACCTGTATTGATCATAATATAGTATACAGGTATAGCAATGTCCTTCCTAACGCATTCAGCAGGTGTTCCTGTGCCAGGACAGTGTGCATGATTTACCTCATAGAGTGTGGACATGTCATAATAGTTGTACAAGTGTGTTTGTGCAGAACCATCTCTGATCACTGTAAATCACATATGTTATGTCAGAGACATGGGATTACTCGTGGAATTATTCTGATACATACCTCTCAACTGTACAGATTTTTGCAGAATGTTCAGATTTTCAGCTATTTCTGGTCTGTTCCTCATAAAATCTGTGGTTCTCTGGCAAATCACTGGGATTGAAGTCACTAAATAATGACATACATTTGAGTTTCAGACTTCAAAGCCTTCAGAAAATGTTAAAACAAATCCTGTTACTCTGACAGCTTTCTAAGCTTATAAGAGTAATATTCAAAACATGCCCCTATTTTTTAGGCCTTTGTCCCCCCATTTTGCTGGTCTTTGTCCAGATTTCTTACATGAAGAAGTTGAGAGGTATGTTCTGATATTGTCCATGGTTGTGCTTTTTCATGTAATATTTTCCATAAACCTTTACCTATATCCTACTTGCTGGAGACCTCTGTCGAGATTACAACCATATTCAAGCAAATCATTTTGCACAGCTTCCCAATATGCACCCTTCCCCAAGTGTATGTCAGATCCCTGATAGATTTCTTATGCTTATGCTTTATTCATGTAAGGATGCTTATCTCACACACACATCCTGCCCATTGTCGTGTCACCTTGTGTGACAGTCACATAATGCACATTTTCTCTGCACAGTCCCTATTGTAACATATTGATATGTGATTGGTGTTGCTGCTACAACTGTCTTCCATTGACATGCCCTCATCTTCTGTACATTAGGTTGTTTCATCTGTCCTCTTTCCCTGTGTTCATTCCTGCAATTCATCTGTGTGTCCCTATTTAATATATACAATTCCTCTGAGTGTTTATTTTACATGCCAGTCCATGTACCCTTACAGATGATTTGCACAACTTCATTGCAGAATGCTAGGAATGGGATTTCACAATACTCTGCATTGTATATACTGTCCTGTACTGTGTTTGGACCATATACTTAGCTGTCATACTGCTCAACTATCCAGATTTTAACAGAATGTCCAGATCTTTGCCTTATATATCTTTTGGTGTGTTCCTTATCAAATTTGTGGTTTTCTGCCATCTCACTAGGATGACCTCAGGACTGATCTGACTCAATAATTACATATATTTGAGTTTCAGACTTCATATCCTTCAGAAAATGTATCGTAACACAAACCCGTTGTTATTCTAGCACATTTCTAAAGACCAAATATGTCAAATCTGTCCCTATTTCTGGGTCATTGTCCCCCCATTATATTGTCCTTTCACCAGATGTCTTGCACTAAGAGATTGATAGCTAAGAAAACTATTATCTAAGTCCTGATGATCATCATGGCATTCAGTGCAAAACCACGGACATTCAGTTCTCTGACTTAAACAGTATTGCTATGTGCATTCGCTAACATAGTTTCCTGGCCAGCAACACTGTTGCCATTCACGAAACCTCATTTATTTACATTTAAAAGTGGTCCGCGGCATGAATATGGAATTAGTGGTGCTGCTCTCCGTGCATCACTTTGCACACATGTAAACTCCATGTAGGCTTCACACAAAGCCTACACAAAGTTTACTGAATCCCTGCCACAGTATACAGTATATATTTACATGCAACCTAACTGTGAGTAAATTACATAAATTTTACGCACTAAGTTTCATGAAAAATTAAGTATATTGAAATTACATAATCCATAGTATTTACTAAGCATACGCAAAACACAAAGCTTGAGATGTATAATATGCTGCCTGCATTTGATTTCTGTATTTATGGTGAACTAGCCTTTGTCTCTAAAACAAGTACATTTGGCTTCCTTGGTTAGTTGCTCTCAAAGGGCTTTTTTTAAATTAAGTCAGTGTCTCCAAAGATGTCACATCTTTTTTGAAAGATAATTTCAACTTGGGGACTCTTAACTTCCCTGAGATAGTTATACATTTTTTTCATGCCCTACATCTGAGCCTTTCCTTCAAGATATTACATGTTATACTATTCTATCCTTTTTATGACTCCTGACGCAGACTTTGGACCATGTTTCTTGTCATTATCATGAGGATCACCCTTAGTCAATCTGTTAAATGGCCTAGACCCAATGTTAACATTCGTATCTTCCTTATAAATATCCCTATACTTAATGTCAACAAATTCCTTCAGTACTAAAGGCAGCTTAATTCCCATTATACAACGACCCCCCCCCCCCATTAATATTCAAAAACGTGCACGCTGATTGGACAGCATGCACATTATAAATCAGAGTTATAGTAATGGAAAAAGGTCCGGTCGCCCGGACTTTTTCCATTACTATAACTCTTTTTTTACAGCAATGGAGAACGCAAGATCTCCATTGCTTCACACTGTCTCACTATGGGAAATGAGTTTAACATAGCAAGACAGCTTTGAAAAAAGCAACGGAGATTCTCCATTGCTTTTTTTAAAGTGGTCTCGCTATGTTAAACCCATTTAACATAGCGAAACAGTTTGTAAAAAGCAACGGAGATCTTGCTTTCTCCTTTGCTTTTGCCCACAGCTCTGATGTACTGCGTAGGCATACACATGTGCAGTACATCAGAACTGCCACAGAATACCAGACAGCTGCGGAAGGGCAGCAAGGAGGCATTATACAATGCCATTATTTAAGAAAAGTAATTATTTTTTTTCTTAAATAATGTCATTATAATAATAACGCCTGGGTGTGGGTAATGCTGGATTTACCCACGGTTGGCTTTGTATGGCCACTTGGGTTTCGCCCTCGTGACCAAACCACACCAACCGTGGGTAAATCCAGCATTACCCACACCCAGGCGTGGGTTATTGCTATAATGTCTGTGTAAAAAAGCAATAACTTCTTATTTTATACTGACCACACTTTTTCCTGTACAGTCTGTTTTCTGCGACAGTTTGTTTCATCCTCTTCAACAGTTTTTTGCTTTGTATTAGATTATCTCATATAACTGTTCCAAATTTCTTTCTTTTTTAATTTTTATGTTTTTTTTTTCTCCAGTTACATACAATTCCAATACATTATTTTAATGGGTGTATTATTTTAGCAATAATCCATGATAGGCCTGGATAATTCTGGGGTTATCCACATGTGGCATTTATTGATCATGAGGGTAAAATCCAAGTGATCAAATTGATCAATTAAGCCAGATATTGGTAACCCTGCATTACTCACACATAGGAACTGATTACTGTGATTATATAAAGCCATTGTTAAAAAATGCTCACCTTTTGAAATAATGCCTTTGCATCACTGTAGTATTTTTTCTACCATCTTCTACAACTGAGCAAGGCTTCCTAGTATACTGCATACGCAATGCACTAGACAGGATGCAGTTTGTGTAATTATTTATTTATTTATTTATTTTTGACATTCATGTATACATGTCTCCTATTAATTACATAACAATGCTTGTATACTCCTGATGTACTGGTATAAAAGAGTTTGTATTTTTTTAATTATGCTTACCTTTGAAACAGGTAAAGGTTTGTCTTTCACATTTCCGATAGCCAAATTGATTTTCTCAGTTTTATGGAACAGAGAAGTGGCTGTAGTTTGTTTGTATACCTACAGCCACATGAACTTATTTCCATGCTTAGTGCTAGATTCACAATGGGCACGCTGATAGCTCTGACCAATCAATGTGCACATTTTTGTGTTATGATGGCTTTTCACAATACAGTTTGCATTTTTACATTTAAAAAAGCTGCTGTATTTTAAATTAAAGAAAAAATTTCTACTCATATTCTAAAATGCAAAGTGTCATGTGTGATATGTGCAACTCTGCATGAAATGAGGTAGGCTAGCATTTCTCAAATGAGGAAGCCAACCTCCTGGGAAATCCCAAGGCTCTTTCTGAGACAGGCCAAAAAGTCTACCACATTGTGGCACTTAGAAAGTCCTATTTGCTATTAATTTTTGTGTGAGATCAGTCTGAATGCAGAATAATAATAGACAATGAGTGCATGTATCTGGCTGCAGATCTACAGAATACTGCAGAAAGTTAAATCCTGACTATTGAATCTTTTGATACGCGGGAAGTTGTGCTTTGTAGAGTGCAAACTGTGCTTTCTTTTGTATGAGGAGGTCCAGCAATGATATCTAAAAGATGTCCAGTGTTACAGAGTATGGAATCCTGTGAGCTAAACTGCATCACTTAAAGAGCTGCAAAACACCATGGAATGGATTAATGCAATCTTCAAAGGTCAAGGCAGCAGTCGCACACACTTATTTCACTGTAATATATGATCATCAGTTTATCATACAATGGGTTATTCTAGACCCAGGGAAGAGCAAGGATGGTATTCATAGTCATTATGCGAATGTGTAAATGCTATCTGCAGTGCCCACAAATCAGAGCAACAAAGGTATGATTCATTGAAGCCACTAACGTGATGGATATGGCTAAACATAAGTAAATAAAGTCATATTGAGATGCAAATAAGAAATGATGCAAAACAGAGTATACTAATGAGGCCCAATTCATTGTCATGATTTCATGTGTTTCTGCTCTGTCCATAGATTCATTATAAAAGGCGGAGTGGTGCCAAACCTATCTACTTTGGATTCCATGATTATGCTGTCATTTACTGCTAGCCTTCTTATTTCTTGGTGTGAGCTGCTTGTCTTGACCAAGCCAAAATTGTTTGTGCACAGCAGCACTCACTGGTCAAGATGATGGAGATATAGACAGAGAATTACACAGTTTGGAGATACTTGATAGGTGGACAGGGATATTGTAAGAGTGTGAGTATTTATGACCCCCACAGGGGCACTGAAGGGATGCGTGGCTTTTATATTTCTGTGGATACAAAGGTATGCATAGCCCTCACTATACTTGCCATGGGGACCTTCCAGAGACAGACTGGGGACACGCTGGGTATCTCACAATCTTCTGCCTTGAAGATACTCCTGCAGTTCCTCAATGTACTCTGAGGGCTATTTCCCGGTTTCACCTCACGACCGTTAAAGACTACGAGTGCCTTTTATGGGGTGGCATGTTTCCGTGAGGTACTTGGTGCAATAGATTGCAACCATGTTGCAATTAAGGCCTCATCTGGTCCACAGGTAACTGATACTGCAATAGGAAGTGCTGTCATTTCATCAGTTTCCAGGTAGTGTGGGATACATATGAGTGCAACACCTGGTTCTCTGCCCAGCACCCTGGCAGTGAACATTTATTTATTTATTTATTTTATTTTATTTTACATTTGTTGACTGGACTAGTCTAACTGGATATATGTCCATTTTCAGTAGAGGCCCGGGGAGAAAAGCTCCAAGCAGGAACAGTGACAAAGTTAACAATATATAAAAAGACATGTAAAATCACAATGCAGAGGCAGCATTGGTCAAAAAAAAAATTATAATAATAAAATTGTAAACTATAAAAATTATACTAAAAATTATACTAAAAAAATATACTAAAACACAATAGTAGGTATGAGCAAGACCAATTAAGAGAGAAAAGCCCTTATATTTTATTCTCTTACTATGAAGAAAAGAGTAATAACTAGATTTGGAGGCATAGGTTAGAGGAGTAGGGAAAGGGGTAAGAGCAGGAAGGGGAAAAATATATCAGTCTGGGTTAGCACATGGACAAAGTCAATGAGTTATAAGATATTCTTTAAGATGTTTTTTAAATAGAGAAGTGGAAGCAAGGGTTGATAATTCAGAAGGAAGCTGATTCCAGTTTTTACCTGCTGTGTTTGTGAAGAGAGAGTCACCAGCTTTGTTGCTAGATTTAATCGAGAAAACTAGGAGCTTATTAGCAGAACATAGTGTAGTCAGATTTTTGTATGGTATAATCATATTATTGAGGACAGGGGTGTTGTTGGGGTGGTATAGGATCTTTTGAGTGATAAGTAATTGTTGACAGAGTATATGGTTCTGCAGTTCTAGCCATTCAAGTTGATGGTTCAGGTTGAGGCAGTGGTGAGTTTTAAAGGGGGAGCATGTGATGAATCTAGTTATGCTATTATAACAGGTGGAAAGTTTGGAGAGGTTGTTTTTAGATAGGTTAGTATATATAGCAGAGGCATAGATAAGGGTAGAAATGAGGTGGGTCTGGGCAATAGTTTTCCTGGCAGAAGGGGTAAGGAAGGGTTTAATTCTATAGAGGGTACCAAGTTTTTTGTTAACTGATTTTATGGTGGAGTTGATGTGGTCATCATAGTTGAGAAGATTATCAATTGATACACCTAGTAGGCGGGTTGTAGTATCTGGGGTTATGTTGGTAGCATTGTTAGAGGCTATAGAGAAGAATGCATTAGGTGATTTAAGAGTTGGAGAAAATAGCAGTAGTTTTGTTTTTTGGGGTTTAGGAGGAGGTAGTGTTGCATGAACCAGTTTTCAACATTATGAAAAACAGTTTGGGTGAGGGACTGGAGAGAGGCTATATTCTTAGCTGTACAGATTAAGGTGGAGTCATCTGCATATTGAATGCAGGTGGCTTGAGGTATGTTCATGTGTAGATCATTAATAAATAAGGAAAAAAGAAGGGGACCTAAGATAGAGCCTTGGGGTACCCCAATATTTACTGGAAGTAATGTAGACAGATTGTTATCCCAAAGTACTGCTTGCTGTCTATTTTCCAGATATGACCTAAACCATTTTAATGCTTGTGGATCAAGAGAATGGGCCTTTAGTTTGTCTAGAAGTAGGTTATGGTTAACCATATCAAAGGCTTTTGACAGGTCAATAAAAAGTGCAGAGGAAAAAGAGTTATTGTTACAATTTTTATTTATAGAGTCGGTGAAAGATAGTAGGGCAGTCATTGTGCTATGGAATGGTCTGAAGCCATGTTGGCAGTTTGCTAGTAGGTTATTTTGTAGTAGGTGGTTGCTTGTGAATACATTTTTCCATTATCTTAGCTAATGGGGAGAGTAAGGCAATAGGTCGAAAGTTAGAAAGCTCAACAGAAGATCCAACTTTATGTAGAGAGATGATGTGGGATACTTTCCATATGGTAGGGATTTTGCCTTCTGAGATAGTTCTGTTAATAAGGAGAGAGATGGGAAAGCCTATGGCTTTTGCGGCAATTTGTAGGTATTCAGTTGGGAGACGGTCAGCATAAGGGGTGCAAGGTTTCAGTTTTTGAAGTAGCTTACAGATGAGAGATGTAGGTACAGGTTGTATTTGAAAGGTAGGAGATGAAGTCATGGAGGTGTTTAGTAGGGAAGCAGTAAAAGGTGGTATAAAGTTGGCTAGTGTTTGAATGGCTTCTGTAAAGTAGTTATTAAAGGCTTCAGGGATCTGGTTGGAGTTATTATGATTGAAACCTGCTGGGGCTGGACTAATACAGTGACCTGGCTGAAGAAGTTTGTTTATCCCTGACCAAAATTTTTGTGGAGTTTGTTGGCTAGTTTGTTCGAGATGAAGATAGAAGTCTTTTTTGTCTCTAAGAATATCATTCTTGGTGGCAATTATTAACTGTTTAAAGTGGAGGTGATCTGATGAACATTTGGTGGCTCTCCATTTAGCCCAGATTTTATTTCTGAGGAGCATCTTTTGCCTAGTTTGTTTTGTGAGCCATGGGGCAGATTTGGTTCTTATTCTAATAATAAGGTGCATGGTAATCTAGGATTTGAAGAAAGGTATTGTTAAAGTAGGCCACAGCCTCATCAAGTTCAAGATGGGTCAGTGGTGACCAGTCACAAGCTTGCAGTTCGTTTAGGAAGCTGTCTGGATTAAAGAATTTTTTTGTGCGGGAGGTTTTGAGATTAAGGTTATTTGGGATATGGACTTTTTGTCTAATAATGTAGGTAAGCAGATGGTCGCTGATATCATCGGGAAGATATAGGTTTCAGGGTGGCTGTTAATAAGGATCCAGTCAAGAGTAGTTTCCTTACTGCTAGGTTTGTGGATTTTAGTAGGAGTGGTTATTAATTGTGAGAATCCAAAGAGATTTATGTGATTAGTAGGTTTAGGGGAACTGCAGGTGGACCAGTCAATGTTAAAGTCACCCAGTACAATGGTCTCCTGGGGTAATTGGGTAGAGAGGTAACTAAGTAAGTTTTCAAGAGTATTGGTATTGTTACCAGGGGGGAGATACATACAAATTAGATAGATAGATTTGGAGTTATTGATTTGGAATTTGATAGTCAGGATTTCAGATTTGGTATCTAATGATGGAAGCACATTAAAGGGGGAAATTTGGATATTAGATTTAGAGAGAATGGCTATACCTCCACCTTTTTTGGTTTTATGGTCACATCTGAGGATGTTATAGCCAGGAGGGCTAATTTCCTGGTCTAGAGTAGTTGGTTTTAGCCAAGTTTCTGTAAGACATAGAATATCAAATGAGTGCACATCAAGTAGTGCATGCAGGTGGGAAATTTTATTGTTGATACTTCTAATGTTAAGGTGAGCTATCAGGAGGGAGTTAGGTGGTTTAGTTAATGTAGAAATCACAGGCAATGTTAAATTGTTAAGGTTATAGGTATAGTCAGTATTGGGGCCATGGTTTGGATGAATGTCACCATCTAGGAGGGGGTGTTGCTAGGGATATAGTAGAAATGTATGGATTTTTGCAGAAATTATTAAAATTCTTTTTGGAAGTGAAGTAACATGGGTTGCTCTGTGATATTTTGGTAGTATATAGTTAGAGGTACAGGTTATGTTACTATGGTTAAGGGAGTAGATGAAAGAAGATGTAAAAGTTTGTTGGAAGCTATGGCTTTGTTCAGGTAGAGAAAGATTTTCAAAGAAGGTGAGTGAGTAAGGTATAGTAAGAGAGGCTATCGTGGTAGTTAAGAGTAGTATGTTTGTGAAAATAGTTTTCTGTAATAAGTAGTTATGAGTTGTGAGTAGTTTGTGTGAGTAGGTAAAGTAAAAAATAGGAGAGTGTGTTTCAGGAAATAGAGCAAGGTGTAAATTATGCAAATAAGAAATTAGTAGAGGTTATAAAGGAGGTAGAATTGGGAAGTAGTACAGAGACTGGTTAGAAAGGTGAGGGAGTAGTTCAAAAGAGAGGTAATTAGTACTAATTAGGAAAGAAAGAGATAGGGGAGTAGCCTAATGATGAGGTTTGTGATAGGATGAGAATAAGGGGGGAGTGGTTAGTGAAGTATAAGTTTAGGACCACTGGGCGTGGGTGGGAATTGAATGGTGATTCCCATATCTGGCACATTAGCTCACTCTACCACCTCTTCCTGCATTGTAGGATGCCCAGTGATCATGTTGTTGCTAACTGGAAACATACATAGATTTTTTTATTTAAGTAGTTATTCATGGTAAAATGCATTGCTGAATACTAAACCACTTTTTCTTTGTTTTGTCTCTCTTTCGTTCTCCATTCTCTTTCTTTTTTTTTCTTTAAAGCAATGCTGGATATCCAATGGAGACATGGCTCATAACTCAAGTGGGAAATCCACGTGGAGCTGGAGAAGATAATTTTAATATAGTCTTGTCACAGATCTACTGTTTGTGTCCTGCTCTGTTAATAGACTAGGTCGGGCAGTGTCCAAGGTTACAATATCTCATTGGATATCCCAGTGTAGTTCTACGGTTTATACTTCTAGAGGATTGCCTTTACCAGGACCTGTCAGAGCTCATTCCACTAGATCTGTGGTTTCATCAGCTGCCTATTTAGCCTGACATTCCTTATATGAGATTTGTACTGCAGCCACCTGGTATACTCATCACACCTTCATTACCCATTGCAAACTCAACCTAGTTTCCAGAAACAGGGCTTCCTTTGGTTCCACAGTTTTTGACATGTCCTTCCATGAGGCCACCCAGGATTGTATGGTAGCTGGGGGCTCTGACACAGAAATGAGGAATAGTGATATGGATAACATCAGATAAAGAGTTATGTACTTACCATAACTTAGTATCTGTGTTACCCTATGTTACTATTCCTCCCTATCCCATCCTCCTTCTTCCATCCTGTTGGATCCTGAAGAAGTGGAGATGTCCTATCTGGTGGTTCAGATCTACTCTGGCTGTCTTATACCTCTGGGGCAAACTCAATATGAGGGGTTAGAGGGCAGCAAGGGATTATGGGAGTGGAAGGAGCTAGAGCCTAGGATCTGTTTAAAAGTTGCTCGCTCGGATCTTGTGTCGGATCCTACGATACAATGATTAAGATTTCAATTATCGGAGAGCTGACATTCTGCCTCTCACTAGTCATCCTGGGATTAGTGCTTCTGTTTTGCTCCTGGTGAGACAAGATGCATAGAGACATTATTTCCAGGAGACTGCTGCTCACCAGAAACAGTTTCATAGGTGCCAACCTGAATTTCTGCTTATATTTTGCTCCTGGTGAGAGAAGGAGCAGAGAGTATTGATTGCTGATTGTCTCTAATTGGGCAGTGAGTGTCTGTGTGGGTCTTCCTGATTGGTCTGGTTGCCAGACCTGGATCACTGTCAAATTGGGCCCTAGGCAGGGTAATGTATCAAGGCCCCACACACACAAAGCAACCCCCACCCTACAGCCATTCCAGTGTCCCATTACATGGCTATTTCTCCCCAGTTACCATAAACAGTGTTCAAACCTGTCAGTGGGCATACTATTTTCATCTTTACTTCTACAATGATTAAAGATATTTGGATTTACTTAAAACTTTTATTTCAAATTTTATAGCACAAACACGGATACACATTTGCTAAACAAAATAATACAGTCTCAGAATGAAAACAGACTTAGTATTAACTTTAAATGTCTCTACCCTTGAAACTCACATTCATTGAAATGGCATTGAAACCCGCATTCTAAGAACATACATCTGGCCAGTGGTGGATTAAGTTTACATTTGGGCTGTTTTCAAACCATAGGCCCCTTGCACACAGTTTTAGGACCATGCATAAATGCATGTGTTCTTTGATTCACCTTCCTGATTGTATTAAATTATATTCCTTGCTTAATACATCACCACTTGTTAGAGTGTGTTTTAATTTATAGTTTTGAACATTTTTCCAGTAAGCAATAAAACAAAATGTATGAACCAATAATGACAAAACTGCCCATTCAAAACATTTTAACCATAAAGGCCACTTAAACTTCTATCATTACAATCCACCAATATCAATCAATATGCACATTCTCTGCAGAAGTAAAAGTAATCTGAATAATTCCAAATAAAAAGATCTGGAACTAATGAAGAAGCTGCTGCAAGCAAACAACTTTATATTTCAGTGTTTCACCTACAAATTCAGTGCCTGCTGCCCTTGAAGAATAAATTGCCTACATTACATTAAAAAATGGTAAGCTAGTAATACTGCAATAGGGAATGGATGGCAAACTGACAACAGGTTCATAGTTACTAGGCATCTCATCCAAAGGAGAACACATTCACAACTTTAGCGCCTCCACCATCACCCCTTAAAGTACAACACAGAATTATATACATGGTGGGGGAGTAGAACTCACAATAAGAATGCTACCTGCTGAGCTGCTAACGTACCTTTCAAAGTCGATTGTGCAGTGGTGACCATTTGATAACTACAACAGTTGCACAGTGAAAACAGCATGAGCAGCAGTAAACAACTTTTCCTTTGACGCTAACAATTCCTTGAAAATGCACTGAGATAGTTGGCATCGTCATACCTCTTAACTGTCTAGATTTCCTCAGAATGTACAGATTTTGCCTCATATTGTTGGTCTGTTCCTCTTAAAATTTGTGTTTTCTTCTGGCAAACTACAGAGGAATGAAGTTATTAAATGACAAACATTTCAGTTTCAGGCTTCATAGCCTTCGGAAAATGTGAGCTAACACAAAACCTGTTATTCTAACAACATTCTAAGTTTAAAATCTGTCCCTATTTTTTGGGTCTTTGACCCCCACTATTTATGGCTTTGCCCAGATTTCTTGTATCAGGAAGTTGAGAAGTATATATATAGAGGATTCAGGCTCTTGTCTCCAGTAACTAAGGTACAGAGTATGACCCTGGGTAAATTAAATAAACTGCCATTATTAACTGAGGCATTACACACACACACACACACACACACACACACACACACACACACACACACACACACACACACACACACACACACACACACACACACACACACACACACACACACACACACACACACACACACACACACTTTCATTCATTGCCAGGAAGCACCTTACCAATATAATTGTTGTTTCACTACACAGGAATTTTATTGTGGTTTGAATTCCATGGGCAGAATTTGAAAAATAAGAGGTGTGCATGCATTGTGTGCATCGATGCATGCATTCTTAAAGAAGAATGCCCTTAAAAAAGACATGAGATTTTTCTTTACCTTTTAATTAAAAAGTAAATGTATTTGCAACCCCCCTGGCCAGCGAGCCCCCTCCCTGTCAGTGGGCCCTAGGTGACTGCCTTGGCCACCTCGTGCAGAATCCAGATCTGCTGGTTGCTATTCATGGCATCTACCAGGAGAAAACTACAAAAAGCCTACCAAACTGTGGATCACAAAAGAACCTGTGCCCAACTTCTCATCTTGGATAGGTGCTATTGTTTTACTTCTGGTGAGAGAAGAAGCAAAGGGGCATTGTATCACAGCAGCATGAAATTATGGTGAGACCAGCACTAGGCATATCTATTCACTAGCCAGTCAGGTAAATCCCATCTTTTCATCATTCTTTACAAAGGTAATTTTTTCTTTGCAGTAATTACTGCTTGATTAGCTGCTGTCTAACCTAACTTCAAAATATCTCCCTAAATATTTGATCCATATATCATCTAGGTTTATTTTAGTAGTTTCTGTTCAAGTGTTTGGTAGTGCCCTGTATATATGCAGGCACCTTCAGTTGGCAAAAAAGCCAATGTAAAAGCAACCTTGTAATTTCAGCAACACCTAGTTGTACACTGGGAAACTAGTTTGCAGTGACAAGCACTGCTCCCAAATCGCAAACAAAATAATCCTGACATTATTTTACATATTCTCGCCACAACAGTCCAATCAATAAAAAGGCCTGTTGCCATGGATATGAACTTTCCAACTATTTCCATTACCAGGTGGTCAATATGGATATCCCGAGGCAATGTAGAAATTGCCTCATGTTTACTGGCAACCAGCTAATTCTCAAACAAACTGATAAGGTATGTAAAAGATATATTTACACAATGTCACTGGAGGCAAAATTCTGACATAAAGGACTCCTAATGTCAGATAGGTTTTCAGTAGTAAACACTCTACACCCATCACACACACAGTGGAGAACAGACATAAAGACCCATATATGCTGAGACACTTAAATGTAACTTTCCTAAACCCCAATGATCTCCTAGGTGAAACGCACATAATAAATACCCTCAGCAGCCCCAAATGCACTCTTTCAAAACAACACCCACATCAGCACATTCAGCCACATCTCATGGAGCCTCTCCCTCTAAGCCCATAAGGTAAGCCACCACACAATCCAAAATTCTGGTTATTGGAAACTCCACTTTGAGACATGCTAATGTCCCTCTCACCAGGCTGAGTAAGGAGAACATCACTGTCAGTTGCTTACAAGGGGCCAGGATCTGTCATTTTGTGCACACACTCAAGTCATTTTACCAAAAGTACCAGTATGATGCAGTCATAGTCCATGTGGGTGCAAATGACCTGAGACATACCTCCCTAGGCTATATAAAGCGAGACATCATGGAGCTCTTGGAATATGTGTCCCAGGCTGGTACGAGCCTAGCAATGAGCATCATTTTACCTTCTCCAAGGATGATGCCACAATACAACCAGAAGATGACTGACTTTAATAATTAGTTTAGTTTCTGGTGTCATTCTATATTTGTCAGCAAAGAAAGAGATGGTCAACAGCCGATGCTGCTTTGCCAGGGATGGTCTGCACCTCTCCCATCTAATGTTTTTGAACATTATCTAAAACATTGTCCTCCCTCTTAGTGTCTTTTTTAGGCAATGCCAAACTAAAAATTCTTCCAACATAACAAATCAAAACCAAGAAAATCTAAAAGTGTTATTGCTCAGTGCTATTTGTCTAAGGACGAATCTCCACTTCACATAATCTCTCCTTACCATAGAGAATGCTGACATCAGTGCAGTCAATGACACATGGCAGTGCAAGGCTATAATGACTTCCAGAAATTTAGACCAGCTACTACACAGATAGAGACTAAAGGTGGAGGTGTCTTAATTTACATAAAAATAAATATACCTCAAGGCTGGTCAAACAGGATGATGCACTTGAGCTTTTCCATGTTCAAATCATCATAGGCAAAATCTCATACCATTTCCTTGCAAGCTGTAGGTCTCTCTATGACCCAGGAAGCCCATAATATGCATATAAACTTACTGGAAACACTCACCATCCAATCTAATACCATGTTCATCAGCAACTTTAATCACTGCATTATTAACTGAGAACCATATACAACCCCAAACATGCAGGCACAGAGATGACTGGATTTTGTAAACACAAACTCCCTAGACCAGATTGTCAATACACTAACCAGGGGTGCAAACATACTGGACCTGGTCTTCACTAATATGAGAGAGTGCAGCACATCCTCTACTGTAATGCCCCATTTGGTAAGGTCAGAACACAAAATGGTCTCTTTTAAAATAAAAATAAAACCTGGAACCCCAGCTAAACCTGGAATATTCAGGAACTACTCTAAGGCTAACTTCCTACTATTAAGTGATAACCTGGCAAAATTTCAAGCCCACATAAATCCTGAGAACACTTCTGCCTACACGGAACTGTTCACAGAAACCCTATGCAAGCATGCTAGTAGCTGCATAGAGGCAGCTGTACCCACCAGGAATAAGTACAGAACTAACTCTAAAAAACAGCTCATCCTGCTGGAATCACAATATCAATATGTTGTATAGCAGATTGAAGAAAATCATGCAAACTTTATGAGGTGCAGCATCCAGCAGGAAAAAAGGAACTCTCATCAAACTAAACATATAACTCAGAGGAAAAAAATGAAACCTCTCAGGCCTCCCAGGCCAAGGGGAACCACAAGACATTCTTTAGCTATGTCTGCAACCTCAAATACAATACACAGTTGTATGCAGAGTTCATTGTTAATGGAGCCATCCATACTGAGCCAAACGGCATAGCAAACCTACTGGCAGACAAATTCATCTCTAACTTTGCCCATCTCCCCCACTCAACCTCCCCTCAGGAAATACCATCAAATATAACTCCCCCTACTTCCACTAGGGAGCATGCCCTCAATGCTCTCTCTCTAATGCCAAGAACACTGTATCTGTAGGTGCAGATAATATCTCAGAGTGCCTTCTAAATAGCATGAAACATGACATATCAGACCCTCAGATATCACTATCTAACCATAGTCCTCAAACAAGATTTGTGCCTAACAAATGCAGAACACCAACATTCATTCCTTTGCACAAAGGTGGGCCATCTACAGACCCTAGAAACTACAGACGCATAGGTTTCACTAGTCTGAAATGGAAAGCTATGGAAAGAATTATCATGAAAATGATCAGTAATGACATAGGAAACCTCCAGACACTGGACCCAACTCAGTCTGGTTTAGTTAAGGGCAGGTCTTGCCTACTCAACCTGGTGGACTTCTTTGAGAAGGTCACCAAAACAATGGATATGAGCAAAACTGTTCACACTGCCTACCTTAACCTGGCCAAGGTGCTTGACACAATACCTCATTCAAGCATTGTTGGCAAACTCAAGAGGTTAGGTATAACCCATATGATACCCAGTGAATAGCCAGCTCTCTTACAGACAAAACCCAGGAAGTTAAGAATTGGGGAGTCCATCTCTACAAGTCACAAATGAACTCCCTCTGGGATCAGTCCTGGGAACACTCCTTTCTGGCATTTATTTCTCTGAAGTCAAGGCCAATGTCAAGGGCTTGTGGCTGACCAAATTTACAAATGATTGCAAATTAGGAGGAATCAGAAAATCCCCCACTGATACTAATGTTCTCCAGTAAGGGCTGACATAAACAAATAACTTGTGTCAGAGCCGTGGACTAAAACTAAATGCCAAGAAATCCACACTAGATTAATTCTGGAAGTCATCCACCCCTGTTAACTACCATATTGACAACACCCCTAGGAGTCAGTCCAGTATTAAGGGACTTGGGGAAACACACAAACAGTAATTTAGCCTTTGACCATAATTTGTCTACAGTAGTGAGAAAATCATTCTATGTTATGCAACTTATAAACAAAGGTATGGCCTGCCTTGGACAGGATCTCCAAGGATGTCATTGTTCCACTGTATTCAGTATTTGTCAGACCTATCATTGAGTCCAATGACCCCCTTTGATATGTACCTAACCAGGCACATCCACATTTGGAATGTCCACAGAGGTTCCTCACTAAAAGAATACAGGTTGCAAGTAGCATGTCCTATGCAGATTGCTTCAAGACCCTATCTCTGTATTCTGTCTCCTACTGGCTGTTAAGGGGAGATCTATTCCTGACATTCAAAGCATTGTCAAACCCCACGGTGATGGACCTCCTGCATATCTGCAAAGCAAACAGGACCAGAATTACCCATTCTAAAGCCTCACACTTTGCCTGTGATGTAAATGGGACCTGCTGGAGAGACAGATATGGATCCCAGAGACTACGACTTATCTAGATTAGGCTCCTTATCCATATGAAGCAGCATTCCTCCCTAATCCAATTCAAGTGTGACTTGGACAATTGGCTGGGGAACAGGCAATTCATTCCTGGTTTGGTACCAGTTTCTATAATGGACATATGCAGCCTGTAAGTGGTTCTTTTCCCAGGCCAATTATTGTGAATGTTTCATCTCCCAAGCCCCTGCTCACACTTATCAAGGGTACCAGAAATTGTTTGTGATTGGGGATGCATGACTGTGTGGCCATTGTCACCTCACAGCAAGAGGTTCTCCGGTTCGATTCTCGACTGGGGTGCCTTCTATGCGTAGTCTGCATGTCCTCTCTATGGTCTTGTGGGTTTCCTCCGGGTGCTCCGGTTTCCTCCCACATCCCAAAGACATGCATTAGTTGGATTGGACACTCTAAATTGGCCCTAGGTGTGAGTGTGTGTTTGTGTGTGTGTATGCCTTCTGTGGAAGGTTGGGTGGCAGGCTGGCAACTTGACACTGTAAAACTCCACTGCCATTCATGAGTGGACAGATGATCCGCTGTGGTGACTCCTAACTGGGAAAAGCCGAAAGAAGAAGAAGAAGAATTTGGGATGCATGACTAGGTCCTAGTGGTCATTAGCCTAATACACATCTATGAACCTATGAACCCATAAGGGAGTGCTTACATGTTGAAAAGCAGGTTTTAGATGTCTGTATAAGTATGGGGTACCTTTCAGTATGACCTTCTAACTACTGCTTGCAGCATATTGACTGCAGTTGCAGTCCTACTATGAATAATGGTGACCAGCCAGCAGCAGTAGTAAGGGACCACATGCAACAGGCAAATGCACAGCAGATGGCTATGCATGCAAAGATATGGCATCTAGTCCAAAACTCTGGACTATGACATTCAGGTTATCATTTCCCTTCTTGTAAAAAATTATAGACTATAAATGATGTGTACAGTGCAGGCTATGCTGTGTGAAGCATAATCCGCTGTCACTGTTCATCAGACATTACTTCTCATCTTTAAATAACAGGTTTTATTTCAGAACAAGTACTCATATTATTGCTTGCAAAAGTCATGCCTAAGTGCTCAATGACCCTTGTTCTGTGATGTTGCAAGGCATCATATAAGGAATAATAATATTTTGAACTGCTTTTCACATTACATTCTAGTGAGGTGGTGTCCCTAAGTATTCACATTCTGAATGTCCTCAAGTGGTATAATTAGTAAAAATCGACTATTTAAAAAGTTGAACATATCCCTTTTTGCTTGAACATCAAATGTCCCTGAGATCATGGTAGACTGGGGATCAGGAAGTATGTCCTTTTCCCCAATGTATGTGATCTTGGAGTCAGTATATATAATAAGTAGGGGGTGTGCTAAAATGCTGTTTTTGAGTTTTTGCATAGTTATTTATTTATTTATTTAACATTTGTTTACTGGGAAAGTCCAACTTGGAACGAAGCCAATTTTCAGTGGACACCCGGGAAGAAACACTCCAGGTGTATGTCTTTGTAACATGGTAGGAAACTAGGGTACCCAGAGAAAACCCACATGAATGCAGGGAGGACATGCAGACTCTGCACAGAAGGCACAACAGTCAAGAATAGAAGCGGAGAACCTCTTGCTGTGAGGCAACAATGCTAGCGTTGCACCACTGCGACGTCCCAGAAAACCTCTTCTGGGATTAGAGATAATGCTGTAGAGGTGCAGGGTTGTCTTCCTGTACAGGTGTGAGTGTGATGTCAGCATGTGCTTGACTTTATGATGCGCTGTCATTTCTTGCAGAGTTACTAATATGTTGTGGGTGTGAGATCCTGCAATTAAACTTGGGAACTTTACGCCACTTTCCTCAGGTCGTCTCATAAATGTAACTATGTTATCATTATCTTCAACAGCCATTCTGATGCTCACATCCTCCAAAGTTTTAGGCATAATGAAACTGTTTGTTTCTGCTGCTGACCATGTAAAAATAATTTGAAAACATTTTGTTAGAAAAGTAGCATAAACTCCTGTATGTTTAGTAAAGAGGTGTGCAACTGTCATGTGTTTCAATTCTCAATATAAATATATGAGACTGTTTTAAACCGATACTCCTGAACAGATATGTGCTGCTGCAACATACATTGGTAACAGTCGGTGTCAAAACCAACTCTGGCTTTTCCAGTGTCATTATCTTCCGTGCCACAGTTATCCCCACAAATGGAAAATAAAGACATGAACACAGGGCTCTGAATGGAGAGATGATGAATCATAGGTTCCTAGGTGTGTACTAGGCTAATGGCCCTGGGCCCTTGACAAGCCTAGCCATAAGATTACCCTGGCATCGTGCCACCTGACCTTAGTCCCCAGTGCCTCTGTTGAGTAGAGGGTGAATTTTCTATTTCCCATCCACTCATTAGGATTTCTCTTGAAGAGGGTCAGCAAGGTGCTCTGCATGACATGTATAGAAAGTCTATTCCACAGCATGGGCAGTCTCTAGGTTATGAACCTGTCCCTCCAGTATGTTCTGTTGATTGTGGTAATGTGGTTGTAGTCTCTGGAGAGTGTGTGTTGCAGAGGAATGGGGATTTCTTTAGATGTAGCATTTCTTACAGAGCTGGGTCAGACATGGCTTTGTAACTCAAGCAGATATCGCCTCTAAATAGGCGATATGAGACAGAGAATAGTTGGAGTTTTTTTGAGTCTGCCCATATAGGACAAGTGTTTAAGGCCTAGGATCCTCTTTGTAAGGTACTTTTGCAGCATCTCCAGTTGTTGCAGGTGTCTAGTGAGGTACATGCCAAATGGGGCATTGTAGTGTATGATTGGCCTAATGAGGGAAGAGTAGAGGGAGACAATGACCTCTTTCTTCCTGGATGCAAAACCCTTAGTAATGAGATGTGCCACATAGAAAGACTTTCTGACCACAGTGGCAATGTGGTGATCAAACGAGAGGTTGCTGTCAACCTGTGTTCCCAGATCTCTTATAACACCTTCTGTGTTCAGTGGACTACCATCAATGTGGTAATTCATGGGAACCAGGTTTTTCCCAAAACGGATAATGACACATTTTTTGGCATTCAGCTTAAGCCCATGGTTCTGACATCAGTTGTTGGTCTCAGTGAGGCCATTCTGTAGGATGTCAGCATCACTTGGGGAGTTAATAATAGCTCCCAACTTGCAATCGTCTGTGAACTTTGTCAGCCAGAGTCCCTTCGTGTTGGCCTGGACTTCAGAGAAGTAGATACCAAAACAGGAGAAAACCCAGGACCGAACCCTGTGGGACTTCACTCATGACTAGTCGGCAGTCTGACTTGGAGTCAGCTACTTTCAGACTGTGGGTTCTATCTGTGAGCCAGTTTGCAACCCACCTATTGAAATAGGGGTTGACACCCAGCTTAGTGAGTTTTTCTATGAATCCTGAGTGTGGAATGGTATCAAAGGACTTGGCCAGATCAAGGTAGGCTGTATGAACCACCTTGCCTTCATCCACAGCTCTGGTGATTGACTCAAAGAAGTCGACCAAGTTGAGCAGGCATGATCTACCCATCACAAAACCAAACTGTGTGAAATCCAGAGTTTGGAGATTCCCTATATCCTTGTTTATTAGGTCCATGATGATGCATTCCATAGCGTTGCATATCAGACTCATCAGGCTAATGGGGTGATAGTTCCCAGGGTCTGTAGTCGCTCCTCCTTTGTGCAGAGGGATGACTGTAGCAGTGCACCATTTGGTAGGGACAAAGCCTGAGGTGAGGCTGTGATTGAACAAGGCACACAGATGAGGTGCCAGTTCAAGAAGAAAAGTAGAGAGCAATATTGCTGGAACTGAAGTTATCCTCAAATCTTGGTGAGTACAGGTGAACCCTGTTTTCACAAAATCTCACCAAAATTATGTTGATATATAGACTGTATCTTACATATCATATGTCATGGAGAGTGGTAGGTTACAAATAAAATAAGAAAGCCCGCTGCTCAAGTCCCAGGATAAAAAAAAGTGTCCAATCCTAGTGTGCATTCTGGTGCCAGGACTGGAAAAAATGACAGTGTAGAATTCTCAAGACATGGAAACTTTCCTATAATGGGGTTAGGCCTGGCTAAGGAGGAGGATGCCCCCCCCCACCCCCACTACAGAAGGAAGTAGCAGCCCATAAAAATCACAAAAACTGTTACTATTATGCAAGAAGCCCAGAATATCTGGATAGAAGATATTTAAAAAGATTAAGAGTGAAATTAGAGGACAGAGAAATACTTGCACAAGAAAAACTGTCAAAAGTTTCAAATGCAAATTTATGTTCATTAATAAAACAGATCCATGAAAAACATTATATAGACCAAGACATTTTGAAATTCCTGGAAAAAGAAGCAACAAAGTAAGTGTGAAATATAAAGAACAAAACCCAGAGATTGTTGAGAGTTATAAAAAAGAAATATGGACATGAGAAGATATTTGATATGGTGCAATATTTATGCAAAGGAGAAAGCAAAACAAATCAATGCAAAAAGCAGCACCAAAGATGTTTGAAGTGAAATACAGGCAAAGGCACCCACATATGGAAAATTTCACAATGCAAAAGATAAAAAAAGAAGGAAAGAAGAAAAGACGATTAGTAATGCAGAAGTTAACAAATTTGAAACTGAAGTTATGGAATACCTGAGAAGTGAAGTGTGGAAAATCCAATTCAGGTACCATCAGAACATGATGGGACAATGACTCCCCAAATTAAGGAGAAAGAGGTAGAACAGAAAACATCTGATCACTTACCACGTGATGATGCTTTGGAGTAGGAAATCAGTAGAAAAGATCAGTTGCAGTTGCACAGCAAGAGATGGAGAAGGAAACAGTGGCAACTCTGATGCAGACAATACTGTGGAGTGATAGGCTAATGAGTTTCGTTACGAAGGCAGAATGGATGGCGCAGGATGCAGCTGAGGAGTATATGTCACAGGAAGATGTTCAGGAACTTTCCGTAGAATGCTGAAAGGAAACAGAGAACAAAGAATGTGCCCTCAGTTTAGAAGAAAACGAGTTGCTTGATTTAATAGAGATAGATAAACATATTAAGATCAATGAAAGAAATAGATCATAGTATGTAAGTAAGATCCAGAGTGTTAGAAGTGTGATTAAACAGATGAATACAATAAACAAGACTATTAACAGAAATTCATGTGATAACAGAAGAAAATAGGATATATTATTGTGCAGCTAAATTAATAGCAGATAAAATCTTACCACAAAAATACAGAGCAATAAGGGAAAAGAAGGGGAGAAATAAAATGCCATCATGGAAGCATCAAATAGAGAAAACATATAAAGTAATTGACATAAGAAGTGTTACTGAGAAGAATATAGAAGAAGGAACAGATCAACAAAAATACTTAAGATAGATGTGCAGTTACTTCTATTGGCTGCTTTAATGTCCATAAAAACTTAATTCCAGGCCTTTGCACCCTCATCTTATTTGGGCTCCCCTTTCCCAAAAAATATTTGCTATATGTCCTAAGGGTGGTCAAGGCTGAATTTGTCCTTTCTCTGCTATGATCTCTGGTTTTGTATCATTACTGCATACTGCTTATAAAAAACATGCCACAGTCATACAAAAATAATCTTTTAATGGATCATTAGTTTAACAACACAATGAAAACATGCCTGTCATCTTCAGAAAAAAAGGTTATGTGACACAAACCCCATAATTTATTTTACATGTAGAGTCTCAGTCCAGCCAAGTAATGTACTGAAGTAATGTTTGCACTATCAGAATACATTCACAGTAGTAAGGCTAGCTGTTTGGTAACAGAACCATCCTTCCTCTAGCCCCGAGCCTCTAGCCCCTACCACTTCAATGTATTCATCATACTGTCATTTTTCATTCAGCAGTGACATTTAGAAATCTTGTAATAAAGTCACATGTATGTTTAGCCAACAAACCATCTTTTCCATTTCAGTACTTCACAATTAAATCAGTGCATTTCTACCATGTCTGAACAATCACTATGCCATGAAAATAAATTATTTTCTCAGTGACCACTAATCATTTTCAGTGCTGCTGTAATGCATTTCCACATACAAATGACAGTTTTGTAGTATTCACTTAAGCTATTTTAATATGCCCATTATATCAGTAATGCAAATATTTCAGTAAGTAGACTCCAAAAGCTTACATGATTTTGAACTGTTTCGTATTACTTAGTAATATTTATATTATTTTTACTTACTTTAAAATGTCTGCAGTTTCCTAAACTATTTGCCGCCTGTCTTGAAAAACTGAAAGTTAATATGATAGTCTTAAAAGTTATTTGTGTAACTTCAGGGTCATTTAATCATTTTGTATACAAATTGTCTTTTTTTTGCTTATCTCTATGAATCACAGTATTGTGTGAGTGTGTAAGGCAACTTATCCATGAAACCAGGCATCTGATACCCATGAATGCAGCCTCAGGCTCACATGAACATACTGAAGATAGCAGCAGAGCCTGCAGCACTCCCCTGCAATCCCCAGAATGCAGCAGAACTCCACAGATAATGTCAGTTATTCCCTAACCTGACCATGTTTAGAAAAGGCAAAATAGTCATATGCAAGAAAGTTTGTACAGCCATGAAGCATAATTCCTGCCCATCTAACACCATCTGGCATATCATGTCAGCTCAAAGCACTCGACAATTAACTGACACACACAGGAATATTTATTTCTGCAAAACGTCCCCCGCCCCCTAAAAAATGCTATTGCTTCTATACTGCATGAGGAATGCATAAATGGTATCCAGGTATAATAATTCAAAAATGGTAGCAAAAGCAATGTACATCAACAGCTATAACTAAGACAAAACCTGAAGATTTAATTAATGAGTTTATCTACCATTAAATAAAATATGAATGCATTCCTTCAAAAATACAGTTAACAAAGCATTTTAGGTCAAACCAAACTTGTCAGTGATAACAGTACAGTTTCATAGTTTCATAGGTTCATACTAGGCTAACTGCCCTTGCGAGCCATTTTAAGCCTAGCCAATTATCCCCTGTGAGATTCAAACCCTGTACCTTGTGTTTGTAAGGCAAACACCTTAACCATTAGGCCACCTTCCCAAATGTCTCTGTCTGATAACAGGGTTTGGTTAGAGTGATGTCACACCCTAGAGGGAGTGGTTCTTAACTTGTGAACTACAGCCCTGTTCATATTTTCTTCATTCTGCTACTGGCACTTTAAATGATGGCAACACCTGTGAAGGTAGGAGGCTGTGTTTGAGCTGGTCAAACAAGGAGAGCAAAATTATGGTCTACCTTCTGAATGACTCATACTTGGATAAGATCCAGGCTTGCATTCTCAATGTGACTAGAAATAGATTAACATCTAGCAGGAGTTGGGTGAGCACATCATCCCTGCAGGGATCACCTGCTCTGCCCCCAGTGTAGACACAGGTATGATGATTTGCATAAGCATAAGCCCGACCACAATAGTAAGGCTGATTGGGATGATCAAGCAGAGGTGAGAAGGCCAGACTTCTATGGCAGGTATTTTTTTTTAAGTTTAAAAAAATAAACTATAAGAAGGTTGCATAACTGAAAGTATTTTGTAGAAGAAATATGTATAACTGCAGATATGTATCCATAATGTTATTATAATAATGCAAAAGATAACATAAATGTAGCTGTACATAAAACTGTATCTGTATACAAATATATTGACTGTTTATGTGATAACACAATTTTCTGTATAAATACAAACATATATGTATGAGTAAAGAAATATATGTAAATATGGGTTTACAATCACATAGTCGATCGTACTGTGTGCGATTAACGTATGTGCGTAAATCAGGTAGCAAAACCATTAGTGCGAGTACTATATTGTTGAACCTAACAATAGCGAACAGCCACTATAGCAAGGTTTGACAGTGTAGTGCAGATCGCACTACAGTGGGGATTGGGAAATGTACCCTTTCCTCGGTATAGTGTGATCTCGGAGTTTGTGTATATAAGTAGGGGGGTATGGGGGGTGCAGCAGTTTAGCGGCTATGAGCATTTCAGTGAAGTTGAAATGTTCGACATTCAACTTCATTGAAATGATCAGTTTGGCATTTACTGTGGTCGGTGTTGTGATTTCCTAACATTTTCTTTAAATATCTGCACTTTCAGCCACGGTAGGGTGGAACATGTAATAGTAAACCATAAATATGCGTATATATCCCTGTAAAGCACAGATATACATCTGCATGAGTATACTTACAGCTATTTTTTTGTGTATATAAAATATATGTATTTATACGCAACCCCCCCTCACCAAGTAAACACAGGTACAATGACCTACGGAAGCACAGGCCCAATCCATTAGTAACACTGATTGGGATGATCAGGTAGCAGTGAAAAGGCCAGAGCTCTACAGTAGGTATTTTTTAAGTTAAAGCAAATAAACTTTAAGAAGATTGCATAACTGAAGGTATTTGGTAGAAGAAATATGTGTAACTGCAAATATGTTATCTATAATGCTATTATAATAATGCAAATGAAGCATAAATATATCTATACACAAAACTGTATATGTATACAAATATATGGACTGTTTATGTGATAACATGAATTTATGTATAAATATAAATGTATATGTAAGAGTAAAAAACATATTTATGTACTCACATATATGACTGTAAAGTAAAGATATACATCTGGATGAATACACTTACAACCTATTGTTTTTTTATGTATACAAATGCATGTATTTATACAGAAACCAAAAATGATATTTGGATTGACACAGAAATTCATTTACAGTATGCATAACCTCTCTCTGGCAAATGGCTTGATGGTAGTGAACACATGGTTCAGAAAGAGAGACAAGATCACATACATAAGTGGTCAATATGCAACTCAGGTAGACTCCTTCCTAGTATGGAAAAAGCAAAGGGCAGAATCAGCAATTTCCAAGTCATCCCCAGTGAAACAGTCAGCCTGTAGCATAAAACACTGGTTGCCAGAATAACCTGCAAGCAGTGGTCAGAGAAGTTTCTAAGGTCAACAGACCAGGGTTAAGACCTGAAAGTTGACTGAAGAGAAAGCGCAACACTTCAAGGAATCACTCAGGACTCCAGCACCTCAAGAAGAAGAGGAAAAAGGTGGAGATGAAGAAGAATAGTAGCGCCTCAAAACAGCATGTGTAACAGCTAAAGAATAAGTATTTGGTCGAGCCATGTATGGAAATAATGTACATAAGGAAAGCTGGTGCTGGAATGCAGAAGTCCAGGAAGTCACCAAAAGAAAGAGGGTGTGTAGGAATAAGCGGGGGATAGAAAAAGTAGACCAGGCTAGGAAGGATTACTGACTGGCTAACATACAGGCTAAGGGAAGAGATGTGATAGCAAAGAACAAGGCATCAGGGTCACTCTACAACTTCTTTAAAGTGACTCAGTGGATGGTACAAAAAACTCTATCAGGTTGCAAAGCAAAGACAGAAAGATAAATCGGTCCACAGGACATCAAATGTAGATGGAAGGAATACTTCCAGCAATTTCTGAGTGAAGAAAACCCCACATAGGCTGTACTACCCCAGACACAGCCTATGGTGAGAGAAGAGGAGGATCCCACCACAGAAGAAGTAGGAGCAACACTAAAGAAAATGAAGACAGGAAAAGCATCAGCCTCCAATGAGGTCACAGCAGATATGATAAAGACATTGGGAGAGAGGAGAGAAATGGGTCCTGAGGGTATGGAGAAAACGACATACCCCAGGTGACTGGAAAATAAACATACAAGTCCCAGTGTTCAAGAACAAAGTAGGCATCCACAACTATGGGGACTGTAGAGGTACCAACCTCCTATCACTTTGATAAACAAATACACAAATTAGTAGAAAATAAGATAAACAATGAAGAGTTCAGATTCAGATCATGATGCAGCATAACTGACCCAATGTTTGCAGCAAGACAGATTGAGTCAGACAGTTGAGAAGAAGCTAGAAATGAGGAAAGAATTCAACTTGGCATTCCTAGATTTGGAGAAAGCAAATAACAAAGTCTCAAGAAAGTTAATTTTGGCAGTACTACAGTGGTTTGAAGTCCCAGAAACATTGGTAGAATTAGTGAAAGCTATGCACAAGGACCCAATAACTCAAGTACAAACAGTGTTCAGTCTTACAGAGGGATTCTCAGTGGGAGTGGGTGTGCATAAGGGTTCAGCTGTGAGCCCACTGCTATTCGTACTGGTTATGGATTACATTAGTAAACAGATTGGAGGGAACAGATCAACAAAGTTGCTGTATGTATATAATTTGGCATTACAGGCAGACTCTGATCAAGGACTCCAGCAAAGGAAAGGAATGCAAAACTGAAGGCACATGGTATGAAACTATGAAGAGATAAGACAGTTGCAATGGCAGCAAATAGGGAAAATCAGAAGAAGCTGAAAATTGAGATAGACGGGAAAATAGAGGACCAGGTTAACAGCTTCAAGTACCTGGGAGGCTGGTTGAGGAGAAGGGAAGTCTAAATAAGGAGGTCAAAGCCAGATTCAGAGGGGCTACAACCAACTGTCAAATGGGAAGTATATGACAGAAGAATGCCAAAAAATCTGAAAAGTAAGGTGTACAAAACAGTGGTGTGACCAGTGCTATTATATGAGACAGAAACCTCAGCAGTAAAGATTGAGGAAGCTAGAGATGATGGAGATGATGGTGATGGTGGCTGAGATGGGTGGTAGGATGGACACTGTGGGACAGGAAGAGGAATGAAGACATAACAGCAGAAGCCAAAGTAGCACCAGTTGCAGAAAAAGTCAAAGAGCATGGGCGCCGGAACCATAGAGCGAGGGGGGAGGGGACCCCCCCACTTTTTTGCAGATTTCATACCTCCCAGCTGTCCCGAATTTACTTCTTTATTTTTTAATTATTTTCGTGCTTTAGCTGATGTCATCATGGCACACGTACTTCCGGGTTTCCAGCTAGTTTTACGAGTGGGAACAGACGTTTTTATTAGCTGCTGCTTATTTACTTGGCATCAGAGAAGGATTTCAGAAGCTGCCTGTTTACTCGGAGAAGGATGGACTGGCTGCAGAGTGAGTAGTGTGTGTGTGTGTGTGTGTGTGTGTGTGTGTGTGTGTGTGTGTGTGTGTGTGTGTGTGTGTGTGTATATATCAGTCCTATGGCAAATTTCTAACATATTACTTCAGTGTAGTTTGCCTTGATATTTCTTTTTCCAACACAGAGGTAAGGTAAGAGTGCTAGTAATGCTCTGATAACTTCTGAAATCCAGTGTCAGTTATTATTTTAATTAAATATGCCTACCTGAAGCATATAATTTGTACTTGCAGCAACGTTTTCACTGTTGACTGTAAATGAGCTAAATAATATTCATTTAAGTATATGTACACAATAGCTAATTGTGTTATAGTAATCTGTAAGAGAATTTTCAGTGATACCTCACCATCATTCTCATGCCACTAAGCGGATGGGAAGTGATGGGCTCTAAATAAATAAATGGGCTTCTGTGTGAGTGTGTTAAAAAGGGGGGCACATACTGGATGCACAAGCCAGAAAGCAGTTTGTGTGCTACAGAACTGAGGATGAAGCTATGTCCTGCAGGTTTGGGTAAGTATACCATCAGCTGACCATTTCATACTTATTTATTTAAAGTTTAACAAGATGTTCCTGGGCCAGTAGGATGGCATCTGGCAAAGATGGACATTTTTTGTCAAGTCTTACGTCCAATTTACAGAGATAAATATATGTGTGTGTGTGTGTGTGTGTGTGTGTGTGTGTGTGTGTGTGTGTGTGTGTGTGTGTGTGTGTGTGTGTGTGTGTGTGTGTGTGTTAGGGTGAAGAGTGACTTCTAATCATAATTATATCTGCTTCTTTAGTTTATTGGGAAAGTGAAAAAATACACCACCGTAAGTAAACACACGTTACAGCTTTATCTTAAGCACTTCAGTATTATTCAGATAGGAGTATTCTTAGGAGATAAACTTTGATTGACCTGGAAGAGGGAATGGTTTAACTAAAGAATCTTTTATTTTGTAACCTAAAGTAGTATAGGAGAATGGAATATTAACACACATGAACTGACAACTGCAGTCAGTGCTAATGTTTTCATCTTGTTAATGCTTAGGAAGGGGAATTTGTTACTTCTTAAACAAGCCCATCCAACGTTTGAGTTGGGGACAACTTTTTTGCAGAGAGTTTTAGCTGCAAGAGGAGTGTATGTTTCAAGCTGTAAGAGTTAGGACAGAAGAAAACCTAACAAAAAGCTTTTCACGTTGTTTGACAGTCAGTTAACATTTTAGAGTGGAAGACATTGTGTTTTTGTAAGGGTGAATTTGTGATAAATGAGATTTTATTTGCAATTATTTGCAGGGTAATTTTTCTTGGAAGCTGTTGCTGTAATGGGAAGACCATAATTCAGATGAGACAGAAGTCTCTTGGCTAGAGAAGGGACAGATAATGAGAATTTCTGGCCAGAAGTGAAGGGATTATCTTTGTTTCTGTTATTTTTTTTTCCTGTGTATATGAAAGTTGAGGACTTGATCCAGCCAAATGTTATGGTATTTGAAGTTTGTTAAAAGTACTTTTTGGCATGTTGTTAATATCTTTGATGTTGACAGAGTCTGGAGATTTTGTCAAATTATGCTCAGTTGCAAAGCGCACAATCTTGGTTTTGATGGGATTTAGATGTATTTTTTGATTGAATAGGTATTTGTTAAGGTAATGCAGATCATTTTCAAGTCGGATTTGAATTACAGAGTGGGGTGTGCTTGATCTGAAAATGATAACATCATATGAGCAAAAAATCCTAGGGAGATCTGGGAGGTCATGTGGGAATTTATTACTAACTACTGAGAAAAGTAAGGGAGCAAGAACAGGAGCCTTGAGAGACATCTGTTTGCAGTGAAGATCAATTGGACATGGATGAACATATTTTAATCAGGAAGTGACATATGGCTATGAAGTCCTTGAATGAGGCAGATGCCAACCTAATGTTCCTTTCCAAGAGGGTCTGTAGAAGGAGGAGGGCATAGTTACTGGGGTCAAATGACTTATTCAGGTCTATCAAGAGAGCTCCTGTAAGGTTGCCTTTATCCACAGTCAGTAAGACCGTGTTGTTGAGAAAGCATATAGCCATTATGGTGCTGTGGATAGACAAAAAGCTATTTAGATAAGAAAAGATGATATTGTTAGGTATATTTTATGAGGTTAATTTAGATTACTTTTTTCCTAGAAGTATAGCAAGGCTAAGAAGAATGGATGGAAATGTGGGAGCCATTTTCAGGTTCCAGCTGTTTTGGAAGTGGTTTAACTAATGCCATATTTTGTTAAGGAAAAGCTGCTAATGTGAAGTAAAGGTGTTATAGCATAGCAGGCACTTTATGTTATATCATAACCTCTAAATCTACAGGTCACAAATAGTAGTGGTCACCCTATTTACATTAACCCAACCTGGTGGCACCAGAAGGTTACAACCAGGATGAACAGAAATAGAAAACTAAAGGGATCAGCTTGAGAGCAGGGAAGGGCTCTGAGAGTGTTTGAGCCCCTGATGTCGTTTGGTCCCTTGGCAATTGAATTAACAAACTAAAATAAATAAAAATACAAATAATAAAAAAAATCAAGTATCAAAGAATGTTTCCCCTCCAGTGATGTTTTAAAAAGGAGTTTGATTTGTGTTAGAAAAATATGTATTAACATGTATGTTTAGTGCTTATTAGAAGCTAAAAGGTTTAACACATTTCATTCTATTTTATGTACAGCTTAATTCTGTATGAAATTATAAGATGCTTTTTCAAACTGCAGTATGCTTTCTGAAATTGCAAGATGCTCTCTGACCTAGTATTTGCTAGCACAGCAAAATTCATGTTTATGCCTTTTGGAAATTTACTGAGAAGCAGGTGATTATCTGCTAGGTCAGGAAAATGAATGAATAGTGAATGAATAGAACAATACTGTTTTCTATAATGTGATTGAATATGAACAATCAGCTCTGTTCATGTTATGAGAACATGCACAGCTGCGGAAAAGAAAAGATACACCAAACAAAGACTGCTTGAAGAAATGAACTATAATCTGTACTTGCTTTGTGCTCAAATTAGCCATAGTACCTTGAATGGTAACATTGCATAGTGAGAAGTCATATCTGACCGGTGGTCATCAAGGCCACGTTGTTTTTCTTAGGAAGTTTTTTTGTAAACTTGATATGCCAGCAGAAAATCATGGACAAACAGCTGCTATGAAATAATATTGAAAGAACTTGTGATTTATTACGTCAGCTTAGTAGGCAATGCCTTGTAAGAAATGTATAAGAATAGCTTCACTTCCTGATTCTAGTTAGACAAGCTCTGTATTAGCACGTTTTTGTCTCCTTGCTGCAAGATTAAAGTGCCTTAACCTGAACCTGCCGTGTGTTGATCATTTTTAAGTTGTTTTTCCTTTGACAATTTGCATAAGCAATTTTGGCAATTGATTTCATCAAATAAAGTGCTGTTGCATGGACCACCTCAAAGATTTATTACTATACTCAGTATCCTACAGAGTGCTTAGAAGTGACATGTCTGGCATACAAAGCATCCTCCAACATAATACAGATGGACCTACTGAACATCAGCAAGTCAAATGGCATCAGAAATACTCAGTCCAGGTATCTAAACTGAATGTTGTGGAGAGATGGATATATATCACACAGGCTACTACTGTTCTGGAACAGACTATCCATAAAAATAACGCAAAGTTCATCCATCCATATTCAAATGCAACTTGGATCTAAGGATGGGTAATAGAAAATGTACTCCAGGATTTCCCCTCATGCCACTAATGGATAGAAGCAGTTCCTAAATGCTGTATCCCTTACATGGCCCCCTCAAATTATCTATGCTATGATCACAATTGTTCTCACTAGGGCTAATATGCAATTATCAGCCATGGGGATAGCTAAGACCAATCAGAAAATGTTAATTCAAGCACCAAAAGGGAATTGGCTAAGCTTAAAATGTCCTCTCAGTGAACCTATGTTGTGGTAGCAAATAGTTATCAAAAAATTACCCTTTTTAGTTCATTAAGTTCCCCTGTCACCCTCTGCCCCCCCCCCAGTCTTTAACAGCTTCTGGCACCTATGACAAAGAGAACAGATTACAGTGGTATCGGCAAATGATCAGGAAAGTAAAAGATGATCTGGTAAACAAGATTTGGAACAGACTGGAAGAAGGCAAGAGAATGAGCGGCTCCAGCAAAGACAAGGATGGATTGTGTGACAGAAGACATATGACAGTCAAGCATGACTAGAGAAGACAGTAGGAGAGTGGCATTAAAAAGGGAGAGATGGCAACAAGTGACATGATACCCCAACCCCATGTAGAAAATGGAAGAAAAAGGGGTTGATAATGATGAGCTAGTAGTTGAAGTACATGCAGACCATTTCTGTAAAGAAGAGATTTTCTTTGTGAAGGCTAGAAAATGTTTTTAGCATAATAATTCTATAAGGCAGTCATTTTCTTCCGCAATTTTAACTGCACATGCAAGATGACTGAAGCCAGACAGGTGCCACACCCTAGTCAGAATGAATGTTGGGGAGAGGTGGAGATTGCCATGCCATTTGACTAACCAGCACACAGTTTAGTTTGAAATAACCACTTGTATTACTTCTGTGTAAATTATTCTTTCTTTTGTTTTATGGCACTTTCAGTTGCTGCCTGAATTTTTATGCTTCTGGTTTGGTTTCCATTCCCATTTGACACTGATAAGTTTCTGCTAAACTAAGCAGGGAAGTCATCTTAGATTTGTTCTCTTCATGTTTCAAAACTTACACTATGTTTGAATCTGGTGAGGTCAGCAGATATGTATGCAGTTCTATAATTGCAGGTTTATACATGTAATCACTTATGAGGAAGCCCATAACTCCTTCAGAATGAGGGATATATGTAATCTTGGTATACATTGATTTTTTATATATCATTTATTAATCATTTTTCTTGTTTTCCTGTCCTACTGACCCAGTACTGTGTGGGAGCAGTCAAACACCTAAAACTGCAAGTTAAAATAGGGAAAGAAAATTGGTTTATAGTTTGGACTTTGTTCCTAGATGTCAGGGCTATTATCGATATAAATTTAAGTCTTCTAAAGATTCAAAGATTCAAAGAAAACTTTATTGTCATTTAGGAAACACAAGTGCAACCTAAACGAAATTTCAGGTATCAGCTTGTCATCACAGTACAGAGGCAATTTAAGTATAAAAATAATAAGACATGACATATATACAAATATTCTAATGACTAATACGCACTAAAAAAATACTCCTTATAACCTGTTTATAGTCAGGTAAAACTACCATACATATAAACCTAAACATATGAACAAATAATACAGTACACAGAAAAAGAAAGGAAAAAGCAGTTTGTTAATATTGCACATGAGGAATTATTGCAATTGCACATTTAAAAGAAAGATATTGCAGAGAGTGGCAGTGGTGAGAAGAGTTTTTTGAGTTGGTAGCAAATTTGCTTATTTTATTATAGCAAGATTCGAGTTTGGATTGTAGGCCTTGGTAGAGGTTGTTTAACAGGGGGATGCCACATTTGAGAGATAGAAGAAGGTAGGAGGAAGCTAGGGTTTTTCTAGTGGAGGGAGAGAGGTAGTGGTTGTGCCTGTAAAGGAGAGAGGTAGTGGTTGTGCCTGTAAAGGAGCCCTAGTTTTTGGTAGGTTTATTAATGGTGGATAGAATATGGGTGTCAAGTTATAATGACACCAAGGAGCTTGGTATTATATACTACTTCAATTGAAATGTTATAGCTACTAAGTACTGAGATGGAGTTTTTGTCTGTTTAGCAGTTTCTGGAGGGGGAGAAGATCATTAGTTTAGTTTTATTTGCATTAAGGGCAAGGTGGTTATTTTTCATCCAGCATTCTGTTTTAGAGAAGACTGACTGAGTTTTTAGAAGCAGGTCAGACAAGACGTAAGCAGAGCAGATGATTGTTGAGTCATCTGCATATTGGATTATAAATTAGTCTGGGATGGCTTGGTGGAAATTGTTAATAAATTTAATGAAGAGTAGAGGTCCTAGGACAGAACCTTGTGGAACTCCAGTGAGGGTGTGTTGAAAGGGGGAGGTTGAGGAGTTCCATTGAACAGCTTGCTGACGTTCAGAGAGGTAGCTTGAGAACCAAGCTAAGGTGGAGGAGGAGAGGCTGAGGAATGACAGTTGAGTTAACAGTAGAGGGTAAAAGCTTTGAACAGGTCAAGGAACAGGGAAGATACAAGTTTGACAGAGTCACAAGCTTTATTTATAGTTTTGAGAAAGGATAGGAGGGCAGTTATGGTACTGTGGCCAGGGCAGAAGCCATGTTGTGTGGGGATAAGAAGGTCGTTTAGAGTAAAATATGACATGAGCTGAAAATGGATAGATTTCTCCAGGATTTTTGAAACAGGGGAAAGGATAGCTATAGGTCTGAAGTTGGAGGTGTCTGTGTTTTTTCCTCCTTTGTGTAGTGGGATAATGTAAGCTTGGTGCCAGATAGATGGGACATATGCTTCTTGTATGGATCTATTGATTATGATGGAAATGGGAAGGGCTATGCTGTCTGCAGATAGAGTTTTAGGAAGGTTGCAGGAAGATTGTCAGGTACTTTCCGGCTAGGTTTGAGTTGGAGTAGCAGTTTTTTTATAGTATGTGTGAGGATGGGTTGTAGGTTGAAAGGTGGAGTACGTGGGAGGAGGGGGTGGAGGAGTTGTTGGGGGGAGGGTGAAAGAGGAGGACAGCTTGGCTATGCAGTCTATGAAGAATGAGTTAAATTGGGTGGCAGTGTCCAGGTCTGTAATGTGTAGATTTAGGCAGTGGCTATCTTTGTTGCCTGGGTGGATGAGGGATGATATTGTGGACCAGAATTATTGGGGGTTACTTGAGTTGATGGTTTGTAGTTTAAGGTAGTGTGTTTTATGGTCTCTGGTTAGAAGTGTTTTTATTGAGTTGTGAAGTTGCTTGAATTCAAGTAGGTGGCTGGGGTGTTTAGTTTTTTTATATAGTTTCCAGATTTTGTCTCTTTGTAGTATAGTATGTTTGATTCTCTTGGATAGCCAAGGGGAGATATTAGCTCTGATTTGTTTGGTTCTAATAGGGGTATGGTTGTTGAGAATGTTTGTGAAAGTTTCATTGAAGTAGGTAGTGGCACTATCAAGGGGCAGGGTTCTTGGGGTGGACCAGTCTGTAAGTCTTAGACTATCAGAGAAAGTTTGAGAATTTAAATGGGAGAGATTGCGTGTGTATCTGTAATGGTGCTGTTGCTGGATTGGGTATGGGTGACGGTCAGCAAAGGCTGGAAGGTGATCACTGATTCTTGAGTCTGGGATAAGGTGGGGTTGGGATGCAAAGATCCAGTCGATGATGGTGCCAGAGGCTCCATCTTTGTTGGGTCTGGTAGGGGAGATTATAAGTTGGCTAAAATTGAAGAGATTGATTGACTGAGATGGAGTTGGTTAATTTATTGTGGCCAAATTTATGTTAGTGTCATCTAGGATGTAGGTTTCATTTTTTATGTTGGAGGAAAAAAAGGAGAGGATATCTTTTAGTATTGGGATGTTGTTACCAGGGGGTATATAAAGGGCAGCTAAGCATATGGATTTGTGTTTGTTTTGTTTTAAAAGAGCAGTAGTAATTTTGATGCTTCTAAAGTTAGGGATGGGACTGGTGTAAGGGGTAATGGTATAGGTGGAGGAGAAGAGTATAGCTACACCTCTCCCTTTTTTGTTAGGTCTATCATTGCATATGATTTGGTAGCCAGGTGGAAGAACTTTGTTGTCTTTTATGGTGGGTTTTAGCCAGGTTTCAGAGATGGTGGTTGTGTCAGGATGGTTATCATGAAGCCAGGCATGGAGGTTGGGGATTTTATTTCTAAGACTTTGAGCACTGAAAGTGGTAAGACGTACAGATTTAGGCCTGTTAGTGTGAGAGTGTGGGGAGTTGGGGGTAGATACTTGGGGCGTGGGTCCTGGGTTAGGGTGAATGTCACTGGACAGAGATAGGGTGATTTTATGGAGGATAAGTGTAATGTGATTTAGTGTGATTGAGGAGAATGAGTGTAAGAGTAGGGAAGAGTTGGTAGGGTGTGGGTGTGGAGGTGTTTGGTGACTAGGTAGGATAGGTAGTATTGTATGTTTGAAAAGTAGGGCTGGGCTGAGTGGGTAGAGGTCGGCTGTTATGTTAGTGAAAGGTGATGTCCAGGCAGGTTATATGGTAAATGTGGAGTGTGTAGGGGATATATGGTTAGATTTAGGTATGTGAGTGAGTTAAGAGACATAGAATGGTGAGGTAAGAATGGTAGTCAGCAGTAGGGGAGTGTATAGGGGAGTGGACATAGTGTAGATGGTGAGTGGATGGAATGAGAGGAAGTTGTGTGTGGGTGAAGTGTTCCAATCTGTTTGGTGGGTAGGGTAAAGGGGTGGTGTTGCGGTTGAGATAGATGTGCAGGTACTGGGGGCAGGTGAGAATTGGGGTGGTGGAGTAAGCCTGCATGGTAAATGGAGTGGGTTAGAACCCAAGCAGAGGTGAGTGAGAACCAATCAGTGAAAAGCTGATAATGAGTGGGGGTAATGGCTGGCCAGAATGTATGAGGGAGCAGTTGTGGTGAGATTTACTGCTTTAGCTGACTTAAAATAATTAGCGTTAGTATTGGCTATGTCTGGGTGATGAGGTATATAAATAAAAATAGAGGATGAAGGTTGAAATGAAAGAGAGTGAGTGGACTGTTACAACAGACTGAACAGCTGTGTAATTGTGTATGGGAGAGGAGCTATCTGTAGGGTAGGTGCCTCTAGAAGACGGGTGTGTGGAGATGAGGGGAGGAATGGGCGTTTGCTGCCACCTAGTGGAAAGATAGAGGTGGTACAGCTAGGGAGCATCGGGGGGATTAGGACCCTTGAAGCATGCACGCTATCAGGAATGCTTTAACAGCAGGCACTAAGTTAGTACTATTTATAAGTTGTTAAGTTATGAGTGTATGACAGCTTTTTTCTTGCTGAGTTACTAGTAGAGCAGTGAATAAGGTATGCAGTTAAGTCTTGGGTCTTGGTTGGAGGCAGTTGATTTTGGAGCTTTTCCTGACTTTTTTGAATTAGATTAACATTATGTCCGGTCTATCTAAAGTTCTATTGCTAAGTATTTCCTATCTATCTCTACTTTTTTTACATGCAATGTCATGTCATTACATTACATCATGTATTTTTAAATGTTATTGAATTATGGTGCTGTACTATTGTGTGATTTTTAAATCACTGGAACTTTTTTTCCTAGTCTCCACTGAAAATGGACTTGATGACATCGGACTTTCCTGGTTACCAAATGTTAATCAATCATAATCAAATCATCAATCAATCAATCAATACTATGAATAAATTTAATAGATTGCCATAGCCAGCCAACAAAGTTAAGCAGAGTTAAAAGTTAAAAACACCAAATACAACAGTTCTAAACAAATAAAAATAATGTTTGACATGATGTTTGATGATGGCATGATAATCAATGAAATATGGGATATAATCAATAAATACTGGACAGTATTGCATACCATAAAAGATATGATGAAGGTGAAAGAAAAAAACTAAAAAAAAAAACAAAAAAAAACAAAAAAAAAAAATAATATAATCAGAAATGAAAAAAAAAAAAAAAAAATGAAAAAAGGCAATTTCAAAAGAAGAAGTTTCAGGTTTCATTTAGAAAAATAAAAAAAAAAAATAAAAAATAACATTCTTATCCTCTAATTATCTTACATAGGATCATGAGACTACAAGGTGACTAGTCCTACAGTCCTTTCTCTGAGTCAGTCCTCATCTCAGACAATGCACCTTTTCTGAAGAAGGACGAGATCTGTCAAGCCAGGAGTGAATTTGTGAATCCATATCTTATCATCCAGTTGTCATCATATCATCATTTAAAGGAAGATAATATCCCCTTCCAGTCAGGACTAGCAGTCTGTCTTCCAAGCAGAAGCATGGAGTCAGCACATTAGGAGAGCGCCATGCATATGCATGAAGGCTCCCATGCATATGTCCAATGTAGCTGGCACATGTAAGAGTGCAGAGCTCTATGCGCCCCTAAAGAAAGAACAGAAGAAAGGCAGAAAAGAAAGAAATGAAGCCAGAGAGAAGGCAGAAGTGTCCCATGACCAACATCCCCACACATGTACACCAACAAACATACCATTCCAAAAAAAATATAAATACAAATTAAAACATGATTAAATTTCTAACAGTACTAGCAACGTGGGGTCCATGGGTTAATGGTATTTGTAGTTGAAATGTATGCAGAATAAAATATAGAAAGAGAATGATGCAAAAAGATAATATACGTTATGAGCAGGCATTCCCGGTTCGAGTCCCACTGCAATACATTCCACTTTTCATGTCAAATCACGTTATGACCAATATTTTAGTTGCATAACCTACTAAATAAAATATAGTTGTGAACTGGACTACTGCATTAAATGCAGATGTGAGGTGGCAGTGTCATAATGTTGCAAAGTCCACAGATAATCACATGTGCCCCATACAGTATATGTACACAGGAATCATGGATACAAATGGAAGGTACAATGTGTAATGAATGATAACTCCATACAGCTTCCAAATCCCCCACCTACCCAAGAACCATTAGACATTACTGTCTATATTAATGCAGTGGTAAGTGGGAGTAAGCACTAGTAAGCAAGCGTAAGCAGTATTAAGCAGTAGTAAGCGGGAGTAAGCATATTTAAGCACTAGTAAGCGGGTTTAAGTCCATTTGTGTGGGTGTAAGCAATGTGCACACAGGTTAAGCAATATTGAAGCTAACTCTCTGTAAACATGTTTCACTGAAGGTTAGCATAGCTTACCCTCATGCAAACCCACTTACAAGTGCTTAAAAGTGCTTTAATCACTCTGTATCCAACAGCCGCTGTTCTGCCCAGCAACAAAATGAACAGTCTTGCAGGTCTTGAACCCAAGACCCTATACACTATAATCACAGTAGTTAACCATCAAGCCATGACAGCAGTACATAAGATTGAGGTATCACCAAACAAACCCTCACTATAGTAAAATCAAACTAAACATGTGAAAGGAATCAGTATACAGTCATATGTTCTATAACCTACTATATAACATAAATATGTAAACTGGAGTACAGAAGTAAGGCTAGAAGTGAGGTGTAAATGTAATAGAGTGTTGAAGTCCCCTACTAAACACAAGGACCCCATACAGTGTACGACCACATGAATCATGGATACCAGACATATATAAGGTGTAATGAATAATAAATCAATGCCAAAAAGCAAATAAAATGCAAAGACAATTTTAAGCAATGCTAAGCATGGCACAGGCCAGCTTAGGAGGTGTAAGCCCCCTTTAAACAATGCCAACCTTAGGTAAGCAGGTTTGCCCATAGCTTAGCCTTTTCAAAACTGGCCAATCATGGCAAAGTGCGGGAATTCGACCTTACTTAAACCCAACAGGCAGGAATACATCTCATAACTGGTTGTAGCTTCCCCTTGCAGGCACCATGGCAGAAAGGGGAGAAGGAGTGCACTTTTGGGTGCAGCGCTGGGTCATCCAGGAGTCCAGAGTCATGGCAGGACACCTTGTCAAAGACCATGAGCAGAAACTGCTGCAGGGTCAGTATCAGGGTTCCCAATATAAAGCTGAAGCCTGGGACCATCTCACCCATGACCTCACCACTGCCACTGGCATACATCGAACTGGTGAGCAGGTCAGGCATCACTATGCTGACCTGAAGTGGAGAAAAGGGGATCTCTTGGATCAGTGGATCCAAGAGGCTAGGAAGACAGGGGAGGTCCCAGCTGTGTGTAGGTATCACTCTACTACCTGTTTAACAATTGCCAGCTCATGTATATTATGGAAAGGTATGGCTAAATATTCCTCTTATGTCCTTCACAGCGACAAGTGAGAGGGCCACGAACTAGGAGGCCCATGGCTGTCGCCTGGAGAGGTTGCGACCCGAGGCAGATTAGTAATACTCTTGTATGTACTGTCATAGTAAATAAATATAAAAGTATTAGTAAATTAATTGCCAGTATAAAACCTGTATTGTTTAAGGCAAGTACTGCATACACCGGAGAATATGGCAGGAAGAGTCTCATATAGTTTGTATGTAAATAAAAGCATAATAGCCTAACAATAAAGGTCTAACTGCATGTATATACTCTGGTATCATATGGTAATGTAGATTTGCAATCACTTAATAGTACTATTGTATTAAGCACTGTTACCCACACTGTGCAACATAGAATGTGTAGGAATGTCTGTATATGACTGCTGTCATCCGCAGAGGTCACTCAGTATAACTGAGAGACACACAGACAGAAAACAGTGAAAAGGCAGACAACAAAATCCAAATAGCACATGCAACTGAGACATGAACTGTTGTATTTTTAGCACATACAGCCATGGTTCGAATCCTGGGACAGGTAGTAGTCTGCATACAGAATCATACCCCATAATTGTACAGATATGTCCAGAATGTCCACTAAATTGGCCCATATCTGCTTCCTGTCACCCTGTCCCCCTGGGAAATCAGTGGGATGATCCCAGACGTATAGGCAGCAAACAGGAAATACAACTGATTGTCACACATCTATGATAACAAAGCTGGCACACTAACAACTTCCCAAAATTTTATGAGAGTCATAAGCCATGTATGTCCCATTTACACCCCCATGTTGTTAAGCTGTGACCAGAGGGTGTACAGTAACAGAGTGAGATGCATGTGCATAATAGCAATGTGGAATCTGGTACTGTGCGTAACAACATTCAGGTAGTGCTAACAAACATTGCTCAAACAGGTCTGTCAGAAACAAACACTGTGCCCAGAAATAAAAGAATGATACCCTGTAATGATACTGTTTACTTTGGTATTGTATGGCATTGTGACTGATGCAGTTGCTCTGAATAATAAGGTACTTATCACTGTCACCCACACTGCATTACATAATAAAAGTGTGTAGGAAATGCTGTATGAGTGTTGTAAGTCAGTAAAGGTTGAAGAGGGCAATAGTCTAGATATTTCCTGGTTCACCTGCATGTGGTCAAGACATGGCCAGTTTCTGTGCAAACAGAGATGGACAGGTATGTACACATCAACCTTGAATCTGGGACTATTTGTAGAAACAGAGTTAACAAACATTTCCTCCAGTATACCAGGTAAGAGATGTATACTGCAGGTAAAACCAGTTCATGTATAAAGATGACAACAGCCATATCACTGTCCAAACTAAGGCAATAGGGTATTGTAGTAACACTTGTAAAGTACAGATAACAGCACTGACTAGGAAAGTAATGCGAACTACAGGAATATATTAGTTGTTAATTGACATCTTTCTCTGGCCCGCACCATATCTCCAACAATACACTACATACCCACCTCAACTGGTATGTGGTGACTCCACTGTTATGTTGGGACATATGTCCTATTGGTTGATAATTATTTAAATCTGTTTCTATGCATGTGCTATGTTGAAATACTCCAACATTGGTGGCATGGTGCCATCAACATTCATGCATGCTGTTGTTATTACCACTATGGTCCCATATATCCATGTGTTCCGTTTGCTATTAAACTGTTCCATATCTGGTGTCTGGGTTAATGGGAATATATATGCATGCTGTTATACCTAACCCTGGAATGTGTTGACTATTACTAACCCACATATGTTGATACACCATAAACACCATAGCACATATGGGAATGCGGGTCCCAGCAGACCCACCTGTCCCACCTCTGCTGGTTGTGGCACTGGGCACCAGCACATCTTGGGGTCAACCCAGGACCTCCTTGTCCATTGGTCCTGCACCACCTTCAGGTGGAACCACCTCAGGGGATGGGGCTCACCCCCCCGGGATAGGGTGTGGACAGAAAGCTGTCACCAGTCGCCAGGTCCAGGTTATTTTGTGTAGAGAGGTCAATCAGCAGTTTGGAGATCTTCTACACCAACTCAAGGGCTGCATTTTGTGACTAGAGGTTTGGCCTGGCTCTCTGGCTTAGCTTCCAGCACAGCCACCTTCGGGGCTGTGAAGGCGCAGTGGTGACTGCCCATGGGTGGGGATCTCAGTCCCACTGTTTCCACTATGGGGCTCATGGGCTTCCGATTTCCCAACACCCCTCCCCATCAAGGTGATTATCCCCCACATGTGTCATATAGTCTCCCTGTATGCTTCTTGTTTGTCTTGTCTGTTAATGTACCCAACTTACTTCCCCAAATATACCTACTATCCATCCCCAAAATCCCACTCTCACCTGAAAAAAAAAAGGGCAATCTGTTCACAAAAAAAATATCGCCCCATACATAGCTATCCATTTCACACACATGTCCACTGGACACGTAATCTGGTCTAATTGGCATCACAACATATTTTTGTTGTCCTCACCCCTCTCTCAGGGGTTTGAGTGCCCAAACCTACCTCCAAATTCAATGTATATGCACAGCTGTTGCTGTAGAAGACATGGGCAGCTATGGACCTTCCCTACATCCTCCTGCACATCCCTAGCTATTTTTCCCACTCTCTTTCCTTCTTTGTACCTCTTTTTCACCACTTTCATATCAACCTTTTTTCTTTTCTTTTAAAGAAATTAGCATGGGGATAAGCAGGAGTAAACACTTTTAAGCAGCAGTAAGTGGGCTTAAGCTTGTTTGCATGGGGTTAAGGAATGTCTACACAGGTTAAGCAATTTAGAAGCTAACTGAGTTAAGAAACTGTAACCAGAAGTTATCAGTGCTTACCATCGCGCAAACCTGCGCAAACCCGCTTACAGCTGCTTAAAGTGCCTTAGTCACTCTGTATCCAACGACCCGTGTTCTGCCCAGCAACAAAATAATATATATACAGCAATATACATATATGTAAGCATTTATATATATATATATATATATGTGTGTGTGTGTGTGTGTGTGTGTGTGTGTGTGTGTGTGTGTGTGTGTGTGTGTGTGTGTATATATATATATATATATATATATATATATAGATATAGATATAGATATAGATATAGAGATATGTATATACAGACATACATCTGTAGATAAAATGGGAACCTAACAAACACATATATGTCCACATGTACTGTTAATGGGGTTGTGGGGGCCCAAACAACAGATGTCTTGTACGTATAGCTACCCCCCCACAGCCAAACACATCTACCCTGAACTGGAGTACTGTTAACATCTTGTGCCCATGTTGTCCCATAACCAGGACCTTACACAACATGGGCACAAGATGTTAACAGTACTCCAACCCACCTATATGATGTCAGGCTGGTATCAGTAACATATCATGCAGTACAGTCTGGCTACCATAGGGAATGTACAATGTGGAAGCAATCAACATCCCTTGGATACATATACACAGACACATATATGCAAATACAGATACACACACACACACACACACACACACACACACACACACACACACACACACACACACATCCACACACACACACACACATATATATATATATATATATATATATATATATATATATATATATATATATATATATATATATATATATATGCGTCTGTATTAGAACATTGACTTTTTAAAATGTCGAATGTTCTAATATCGACCCCTATTCAGCGAACACTGACAATATTGAACATGCAGAATGGGAAAAATTTGCTGTTCAGACACACATACACACAACACAAGCACACCAAACAAACAGCAATCCACACACATACACCTGAAATCCTACATTTAACCCTACACTAAACTGAACATACATCACTATCTATCCACTTACCTTAACCCAAACCCTAACCTTAAGGTCTGTCACTATCGCACACTCACCTCACCAGTGCCCCAACCCTAACTCACCTACCCCGCCCTAACCCTCACATCCACACAATCGCACACTTACCTGACCCGCGCCCTAACCCTAACTCACCTACCCCATGCCCTAACCCTCACGTCCACACAATCACACACTTACCTGATCCCGACCCGTAACTTTCCACCACAGTGCTGAAAATAGTGAAGCCACAGGAACGGCCAACTGAATTCCTTCCCTAGGAAGAAATTCAGTGTTCTGCAGCTTCGCTATTTTAGGGGTCAATATTAGGACATTCGAAGTGGGCGTTCGAAAGACATGTGTAAATGGGTGTGCCATTGTTGAAGGTTGAACATCGAGCTGGCACCTCGGCATTCATCACATGCTGAGAGGTCAAAGGATACAACACCACACACAGGTTTGCATACATGGGAAAGCTTTATTTGTGTACTATTACAGTTGTATATGCCATGTCATATAGCTGTTTAGACACTGACATACATATAAACAGAGTAATGCAACTTTGAAACAGTTATATTAATACAGTAGTCTGGAAAGGTTTACATATGTTGCTGTCCAGGCCGTGGCCTTCAAGTAGTACAATAGTAAAGACAGACTGGGCCACAGGATACCAATCAATCAACAGTAAGCAATGCAGATGTGTAGTCCAGTAGCCTCTATCTACACTCTGTACACAATCCCTAGGGAGTAAAGACCTCAGGTGACGCAATGGGATGTATCTCTTACATAACAAGGCATAACTGACACCATCACGATCACACTGTCAAACAGAACAGTCTGTATGGCAGGAGGCAGTATGCCTGCATTTACCCAAGGTGAATTGTATGGTAATGTACATCCTGATACCTTAAGGCAGCTTACACCTGATACTCCCACATATTGTAACAGCCTAGGATAGTTACAGTGCATCACCCCCCCAACTCAATAATACAGGGCCATATACCACTGTTGGATACACTGGCCTCTGGAGTGCATAAGGGCAAACATGCATTGTGTAGGTGAAGCCCACACATATATGGACCCAATCCCACAGCATGTGTGGGGGACACAACAGCAGGGGACTGATGGCAGGAATGGCAGCATGATATACTCACAGCCCAATACATGACAACCCCTGACAGCATGTCATATGTACAAATCCTGATATGTAGGTGGAGGACAGAGGCTGGAACACAGGTCCGTATGTGTAAAACTGTTGTTATACACTAAGCAAGTCGCTGGTGTTACAGGATAGTCTGCAACATACCCTTAGTCAGGAATATGAAGTTAGAAACAGAAATGGATATAGCCATGTATTGATAGCACTCAACATACACACTGCCAGTGATACATCTGACACAAGACCTGTGTGGGGGACAGACAAAACATAATAGACAAACCTCTGGCCATCAAGAGGATAGGCCTACAGTTGATAGCTATGCCGACACACTGCATTCCAAGTTAAACAAGTATGTACACACAAACCCTGTAACAGGAGCTCCAGGCCAGTCTCATGGCACCTGCCCATCTGGCCAGCCACCAACCACCGGACAGCTTTATGGAGGTGGGTGCCACCAACACACCGGTCGAGGAGCATGCAGGTAAGGTCACAGTGCACATCCATAGACCACTGATGTGTATAAATCCAAATCAGTACAGGTAGATCATGCATATCTGACATGTCATAGATATATATTTTTTTGCTGGATAGTAGTGATAAATAGATGTCCATATGTGGTAGTATTGTGGAAATGTACTGTTGATGTATTGTAATACTGCACCCACCCTATAGCAATGCCACAGGAGTGGCCACTGACTTTGCATCTCTCACCCTCTTATGTAGGTCCCCCGGGGTACCACCAAGGCAGCAGCCTGTAGCTGGTGAGTATGGTTTATGTAGATGCTTGTCAATATACCGGGCATGTAATGGTGCTGGTATATTCCATGCACACATCTAACACACCTAACTAGAATGCATGCTGTACATGTGCACATACTGTTGCTGTGAAATGAACAGCATTATAGGGGTGACCATGATGGGGTATTGGAAGGGTATGTCAGACACCTGCATGATAACTAACATCCTGTCATTGCAGAATGTGTCCACAGGGAGTAACATAATGGTGGGAGACATGGCCTACAGTAGGGACATGTATGGAATAACACCCATATACAGTGCAACACCAGTGTATATACCTGTAGGACAATGGCAAGTGCTGCAGAGATACACTATGGCATAAGGCATTACAGTGGTCCACATTATCAGCTGGGACTAGGCTGTAACATGTGGTGTTCAGTGTACGGAACACTGCAAAGTGACACATGTGTAGGGCTTACTTGTTATGCATTTGCAAAAAGGCTGAAGGGGGGGTATCAGCATTACACACCAGTGCACTGCAGCAGGGATCCTAAGGATGCTAAGAATGGCTGTATCTGCACATAGTCAGGTTCAGGACCTGTGGCAGCCGTAACCCTACCCCCACAGCAATAGTGATGGCAGTGCGTGAACACCAAGGGATGTGCACATGAGTAGACCTTGCAATCATGTAGACTACGGGGACATGTGTAGGGCAGACTGAACATACATTGGCAAATGCAGATGACCCACTCTGGTATACCCTTGCCAGGAGTAGTGACTGCTGTAGTACACACAACAAGAGGTGCGACAAACCGTCATGATAAGGGTGTGCACACATATGCCCACACAGTGTGTATGCATCATGGTCAGCATCCACATACCTAACACATTCTGTACACACTGCATGTGAAAGTACAGGACATATGTCACATATCGGGCTCATGTACTGTTAAGATATGCAGTGATGTGGTCCCATGGCAGATCAAGGATGGGTGCATCATATCAATAAAGGTGTGTACACCCCCCATAGCCATGGTATGCTCTGATGGTTGTCAGTGTAAGAGTATTGGATTGGTCATACATGGTCCACTGATGATGAGAGCTGTGAATCAGACATCAGGAATTCACAAATGACATCTGTCCACATATCATCCCAGGTATGTGTTGCTGGAAAACACAGGGGCTATGAGCATTAAAGCTGACATAACTGACACAGTAGTACACATTCAGCAATGGGCTGTACACCTGTGATGTGTGGTGCACAGTACATGGCAGGGTGCAGAACAGGTGCACAGCAATTCTGTGTACATGTGTGCAGTGGTATCCAGGGGAAAGGGCTTCACCTAGTGACACAGCACATGTATCGCACACATGTACACTGTTGCTAGCATGGATTGACTAGAGCTGCACTGCATGCTGTTTGGTACCATATGCTATGTATGTTGCCAGGTGGGTAATAGGAGGACTGTGTGTACTATCATTGTGCAACCTCACCTGTGTGTGTGTGTGTGTGTGTGTGTGTGTGTGTGTGTGTGTGTGTGTGTGTGTGTGTGTGCGTGTGTGTGCGTGTGTGTGTGTGTGCAACCTGGTGGGTAGTTAGTTTGTCTGTAGGGTCACTCTGGTGAAGTGGAGGGAGGTTGATGCATGTAGGATGCGTGTGTGCATGCGTGTGTGTTTGTGTGGCTGGCCATGTATGCACATGTGTGATTCTGGGGTGTTCATACAGCAGTACCTCCCTCTGGGATCATGCAGTACATGGACATGGACTGCCACATTACACACCGGGAATACTTGCCATGTGTGTAATCACAGGACAGCTGATAGTGTAATATGGTCTGTAGCATGGAACAGGCATTGAGAGGGAAGGTAGACACCAGGTACTCCCTTAATATTGCATTCAGCAGAGAGATCACCTACAACCCATGTATGCAGCACTACAGATGCATTGGGGAAGTACTAATCAACACCAGAGAGTATATCCATATATTACAGTTGTCACATGATAAGTTGATTGAGCAGCATATCTGTACTGAGCATTACATACACATGACACACCAGTGCATGATATTATGGATCGAACATAGTAGCCCACACATATAGGGCCATGCTCATGATGTCCTGACATACACAGGGTGAACACTGAATGACAGCATTGAGGACATCTAAAACCACTACACACAGGTCAGGCAGGTTATGTAGTAAAAGGTCTTGTGTTGTGATCACTTGTGTAGGCATTTAGAGGACTGATATGTTAATGAGTGTTACCAAGTGTGATGCAGGCTGGAGTCCACATGGACATATACATGGGACTGTCTGTAAAGTCACAGACAGGTAGGTATTATGGTGGTGTGTGTGTGTGTGTGTGTGTGTGTGTGTGTGTGTGTGTGTGTGTGTGTGTGTGTGTGTACTGTTAAGCAATGCTGTACAGGTTTTACAGTGCATTTATTGTTTTCCCCCACAGGTGGCGAGGTGGGTCAGGGTCCTTACTGCACACAATCTGATGGTGTCCATACAGACACCAAAGATGATGATAGTACTGTTGAGGCACAGGTGGGGTTGTCAGGGGCTGACACTGTGCCATCATTTGACATCCCCTTTTAGCCACCCCAACCCCACACACAGTTTTAGTGACTATACATACCCCATCACCAGTAGCCATAGCAGAGGGGCAGCTGGCATTTTGTGGCAGTGCACAGGAACGTATGGTAACCATGCCTACTGCGTCTGCTCACAGCAGGCATAGCCAGATGTCTGGCAGGGCACCACATAGGCAGATGTCCCATGGTGCTCGTGGTAGGGCCACTGGACATCATGCCCCTGGCAGAGGCAACATAGCTGGCACCATCAGACACATGTTTCAGGCTGTCATGGCGGTGCAGGCACATATGGAACATTACACCAGACAGGGCCTGAGGCTGCAGAGAGCTGCTCTGACATCTGTAAGTGACAATATCCGTGAACTGTCTGGTGCCATCCGTTCTTATACCGAGCTCATGGATAGACGGTCAGTTGAGATGATGGCCCTTATCGACAGTGGTATGTCCGTACTTGAACATTTGGTGGGGGTGCAGTGACAGCTGCGTGGATGTAGGCCAGCAACACCAACAGCTGGCAGTCAATGTGGACATGCTAAGACACCAAGGGGCGGCCAAAGTGGCAGTACCAGCCTCGGCAGTGGAGGGGCACTGTCCACACCACACCACAGCAGGCCACATGCACGTGGTCCTGCCAAGTCCCAGGAGGACCTGGTATCAGAGGACATTTGTCATCGGCAGGTGAGAGTAGCACATTAAGGGCTGTACCTGGACGTGCCCATGGAACCCCTGGCAGGCACAGTCTACATGTCCATGGCTGGAGGCAGTGAACTGCACACTCTGCCAGGTATGGTCTGCATCTGTCCATAAACACCTGGGTAGGGCAGCCACATGGCAGAACTGTGGGCATGCTTACCCACACACTATACAAACACACCTAGGGCAACCCCGTACCTACACACACCACATCACTATGCCCAGCTCACCTCAGTACACCCCTCACCCACACACATGGTGTCAAATGTATGGCCCACCCTTGGCCTCTGGCAAACCAACAACACACCCTGTGCATATGATGATACCTGTGTCACATCCCTGTCATCCATACCATCAATACAGGGACAGGCTAATATGGTTCTGATGCACACAGTGACTGTACTACAGTGTACCACAGTACTGCAGTGTAACATGTTGTAAGGAGTAAAGTGTATGCATATATGTCAGGTAGTGTAGCTGTCCAGCAATGATGCATTATAGCTATCAGTAACACTGGTTGATTGTAGTGTCTATAATGTGATGCATTTGTGTTGTAGGTGTACATGTGTCAGCACGAGGATGGTCTGCAGTCATATTCCATAATGGAGTATGGCACTGTGGTGACACCATGGCTGTGACATATCTGAGGTACAGTTGAACATATGTCGCAGGTTAGTATAATGGTTATTGCCTGTGCCACATGGACAGGTGACCCGCTGGGGCATGTCTATCCTGCAACCTGATGTAGATCCATCCACATACATGCACAATGTTACTTGGCAACACTGGGATTAGACCCCTAACTGGGCATGTAGTGATACTGGAGTGTGTGGCTTAAATTAAACACACCACACAGCATTTAGGGTGAGGTGTGTCCCAGGTTACATGTTACATGCAGAACATCCCCAGACATGTACAGTATGCTAATGGGGGATGTAATGGGTGTATATGGACAATACATAGTGTAACATATCTTTATATACACATTAACAGACACATAACAGGCAGACATACATCCGAGAGACCAGGGCTTATCCCAGCTAACTAATTTGACCATGTGTCCAGTGTGTTACAGGTAGGCTGCACACAGCACATGTATAACTGGCCTGGATTGTGGTATCAGTTACCTGTATGGTTGATGATGACAGTGGTAACCATAACATGGTACATGGGGCATATACCGGGTGTATCTTGGTGTAATGACATTGTACACAGCACCCACATCCCCCAGTGGATATTGTACTCCCTGAAATCCTTGATGATACTCTGCCATACCCACCATCACACATTGGCCATGCCTGCAATACAACCCATAGTATACCCCAACAGTGGTACTACAGGGATATGCATTTAATGCACATGCCACACACATAGTACGGTGTTGCATTGTCATGCATTGTCATGAAACTCATTAACAAAGACATTGGGAGCCTCCAAACACTTGACCCAACCCGGTTCGGCTTTGTTAAGGGTAGATCATGCCTACTAAACCTGGTTGAATTCTTTGAGATAGTCACCAAGGCCATAGACGAGGGAAAGGTGGTTCACACAGCCTACCTTGACCTCGCCAAGGCTTTCGACACCATTTCCCACTTGGGTATTACAGAAAAACTCACCATCCTGAACATAAACCCCTACATCACGAGATGGGTTGCCAACTGGCTTACAGACAGAACTCACACGGTAAGAATAGCGGGCTCCAGGTCCGACTCTAAACCAGTCACAAGTGGTGTCCTGCAAGGCTTGGTCCTGGGACCCCTACTGTTCAGCATATACTTCTCAGAAGGACAGGCAAACACAGGAGGACTATGGCTAACCAAGTTCGCCAATGACTGCAAACTGGGTGCCATAACTGACACTTCGGCTGACACGGACATCCTCCAAAAGGGCCTTACTGAGACAGACACCTGTTGTCAAAGTCATGTCCTCAAGCTAAATGCCAAAAAATGCATAGTCATCCCGTTTGGGAAAAACAAAACACCCATGAATTACCACATAGGTGGCAGCCCCCTTAATACAGATGAGGTAATAAGAGATCTGGGGACCCAGGTACATAGTAATCTCTGCTTTGACAATCATATTGCCAAAGTAGTTAGGAAATCCTTCTATGTGGCCCAAAACATTACTAAAGGATTCGCATCTAGAAATAAAGAGGTTATAGTGCCCCTCTACTTGCCACTCATTAGACCTATCATAGCGTACAATGCCCCATTTGGGATGTACCTCACAAGACACTTCCAATAGCTGGAAAGACCACAAAAGTACCTCACCAAGAGGATTACTGGCCTCAAACATATGTCCTATGCAGCCCGACTGAAAAAACTCCGGCTGTACTCAGTGGCATATCTCTAACTCAGAGGTGACCTCTGCCTGACTTACAAAGCCATGTCTAACTCAGAATTGATGGACATGCTCCACCTAAAGAAATCCAAGTCACTGAGAGCCACGTGCTCTAGTGAGCTAAACCTCACCACAACAATAAATAGAACATGCTCGAAGGATAGATTCCTGTCACATAGACTCCCCATGCTTTGAAACAAAATTCTAAATTACATCAGGCAGAGCCCCTCACTAACACTCTTCAAGAGAAACCTTGATGAGTGGATGGGTAACAGAAAATACACCCCTGGGATCACTTCATTGGCTCTGCTTGACAGAGGATCCATTAATTAATCAATGGGGTGGCAAAAGCCGTCACACTTTGGCTAGGCTTATAAATGCCCTCAGGCAGATAGTCTAGTACCTACTTATGAACCTATGAACCTATGCCTCACCTATGGGCAGCAACAACACTATCTGTACTACTGTGTGACAATGGGTATTGTAATAAGAGTATGTGGCCTCAGAATGCTATACCCTACAGATATATGGACATGCACACATACACACACTTGCCGGAACACAATGGATATCCCATGCCTATCAACCCATTTGTACAACACTGTTGTGCTGGTACTGCAAGGCTTGTGTAGCCGGTATGGAGAGGAGCTTAACAGGGTACATGTTATTTCTCATACAGCAGCAGCCACAACTGACTATGGCAATGGGTGTTGCGGTGGTTGTGAAGGCCCTCATGGAATTCCCAAGTACAGGTGTGCTAACACACAGATACTGCTATATTCAGTCATGCACACGCACACATGTGTCAGTACAGGGGGTGCATCACTGCAGGTGGTCATAGCTGTGTACCTAGCTATTGTCCAAGGAGAGATGGGTTGTGTAGGGGTTGTGTGTATAGTGGTATCCTGCCACCTGCCAAGTGGCAGCAGGCAATCTATTGACAGACACTACTGTGGTGACCCTCAGGGTGAGAATGACATGCATCAGCCAATCCTCCAGGTGCCTCCTGCACATGGCCACTGAGGTGATCAAGTTGACATGTATGCAACATGCATTACAACACATGGTTAGTGTCTGTGATGGAGACATGCACTCAAGCATGTTCTGTTGACTGTGGTAGTGTAGTGGAGGTACCCATGGCATCTGGTGTGTACAGGGTGTCATCTCCTATATGTACCAGTTCTTACACAGCTGGGCAGACATGTCAGTGTCAATCAAGCTTAAGTCGCCTGTACATATCCCTGCTGGATACCTGCCATCTGCACATCTATACAGGGACTGACAGTCATCAGTTTGGCAAGTAGCTATGCAGTAGGATGAGTGCTTTGACAGATAGAAGTTTGACAAAAATATGTATGCCATAACTACATGTCAGAAGCTCTCACTAACATCTGCTGTGTAGACGGTAGTCTACAGTTACATTCCACATGTCGGATCATTACCCAGTAGGGGTTATATACTGTGATACAGCTCACACACCAGGGATATAACAGGGAGGCCTCACAGTCCAGCTATGCCAGCAGGTGTGCCTGTTGTTGGTACTAAATTTAGCACTCTGCTCTTTCCTGGGAAAGCACTGTCAACAGTAGTACTGCCATGATATACTACATGCCAGTGTGACAGCACCTACCCTGGGCTACTACCCCTGTATGTAACACATTCACATGGATAACAGTGTTGTACAGGCCTCATATATATCTGTGTCCCAGACATGACACCCACACCCTTTGCTACTGTAATGACAGCACATAGGCACATGTATTGCACATGGCATTACATACACGTATTATATATGTCATTACCCTGATATGTTATCAGACTGGCTGGTGTGAACTGGTTGCAAGGGCTAAGCCATGCTTAGCAAGTATCAACATTGCTGCAATATAACAGCTGAGCTGATTTGTGCACTGGTAAGGGAAGCCTACACTGTGTAAGTGCCCGTACGTTTACCCATAGCTTAGCTTCACGCAAACCCATGCAAACTCGCTTAAAGCTGCTCAAAACTGCCTTAACCACTCTGTGTCTGACAGCCCTTGTTCTGGCCAGCAACAAAATGAACAGCCCTTGCAGGTCTTGAACCCAGGACCCTGTACACTATAGTCAAAAGTTCATAGGTTCATAGGTAGGTACTAGGCTATCGGCCCAAGGGCCTATGTAAGCCTAGCCAACAAGGTTCCCAGGCTTACACCACCAAAGAAAGTTATTTTCCTCTGCCACTGTCGAGCAGTGACACAGTAGTGATCCCCGGGGTGTATTTCCTATTTCCCATCCACTCATCAAGATTTTTCTTGAAGAGTGCTAATGAAGAACTTTGCTTGTCATAGTAGGGTAGCCTGTTCCAGAGTATGGGAAGACTCTGTGGCAGGAATCTATCCCTCCAGCATGTCCTGTTTATTCTGGTGACAAAGTTTAGGTCCCTAGAGCATGTAGCTTGGAGGGACTGGGATTTCTTTAGGTTTGGCATGTCCAACAGCTCTGGGTTTGACATATCTTTATATGTTAGGCAGAGATCACCTCGGAGTAGGTTGTGGTATATCGTCTACTCAGAGGCAATTTCTGCTTAACATACAAGGCCATGTCAAACCCTGAGCTGTTGGACATGCTCCACTTAAAGAAATCCCAATCCCTCAGAGCTACATGCTCCAGGGATCTAAACCTTGTCATCACAATGAACAAAACATGCTGGAGGATATGTTCCTGACCCAGAAACTCCACATACTCTGGAATGGACTGCCCATACATGTCAAGCAGAGCACCTCCTTGGCCCTCTTCAAAAGGAACCTTGATGAGTGGATGGGAGATAGGAAATTCACCCCGGGGATCATATCAGTCACCCTGCTAGACAGGGGTCCAGAGAAGTAAATATTGTGGGAAGAAATATCCAGGGAATTGTTATGGCTAGGCTTGTACAGGCCCTAGGGACAATAACCTAGTACCAACCTATGAACCTATGAGTAGGCGATATGCTACATATTAAAGCTGGAGTTTTTTATGATGGTCAGTGTAGGGCATTTGTTTGAGGCAAGTAATCCTCTTTGTGAGGTACTTCTGTGGCCTTTCCAGCTGCTGCAGATGTCTTGTGAGGTACATTCCAAAAGGGGCATTGTACTCTATAATGGGTCTAATGAGTATCAAGTAGAGGGGAACAATGACCTAATTTTTCCTGGATAAGAACCTTTTTATGATGAGGTGTGCCATGTAGAAGGATTTCCTGACTACTGTGGCGATGTGAATATCAAAGGAGAGACTACTGTCCACCTGGGTCCCAAGGTCTTTTATTACACATTCGGTAGAACACTTAACCACTACACCATGACCACTGTGAAAACAGCTGTTGTTTTCCAATATATCTGTCAATATACATATTGGGTAGTATTGAATAATTGCCTTTACTTCCATAATTGTGTAGTACTTGTTATTAATATGACTGTTGCATCACATATGTTGTTTTATCATAATGTACACATAGCAACACATACGGTGAGATACATCTGGGAGGGTATATAAAACTGTGAGGTTTACACATGACAGGAATATGGATATATACATATAATAGGTCAATATATGTCTACATGTACATACACATGTATACTCATACATATGTCTGTATACACATCTGTATATTGCAACATATATATATGGCCATATGTACATCTATTCATATGTACACACATATATATAAATATATCTATCTATCTATCTATATATATATATATATATATATATATATATATATATATATATGTATATGTATATATAGATATATGTATATATAGCTATATATATATGCACATCCTATGTGTACAGATATGACTATTTATGTGGATATAAATGTAAATATGTATAAATATATGTGCATACATATCTATTCTGATATACCTACTACTATCAATATATATGTAGATATCCATACGTATATGTGTATATGTATCTCTGTCTGTATATGGGTAGCCATATATTGCTCTGTATTTGTATATATCTGAGTGTTTATATGTATATATATATATATATATATATATATATATATATATATATATATATATATATATGCACATATACATATCCATCTATGTATGTCGATATGTCTATGTGTATATATCTGTATAGATATATGGATAATTATATATAATATATGTTCACCATATGCCCTGAACATGGAGTGGAGCCCTACCTCAGCCCCATTAGTCCCAACCTCTTAGTGCAAGGGGATGTCAGGTATGTATTGCAGTTATATTTGTAGGCTATTGCTACTGTAATAGGGATTGTCTTCACAGACATGTTGTGTGTGGGAGGTCACATCTGCTTTTAACATGTGTGCCACTGGCTACTGACAAACATCCTAAGGACATCATAGTACAGTACTGCTGCTTGCACAGTAATGATCCTGTGGACTACAGCAGAGATATGGCCAATATATGTGGACAGTCTGACACACTCTGGTCAGTCCAGAGGTATACACAGAAACCCTTAGTGCAAGACATGTGGATCAAGCCTGATAATGTGGATGCTAATAGTCATGTAGATGGGTATATCACATAAATACTGGTATACATTTGCCCCCTAAATTATGCATTCACACACCCCTGTCTGTCCTGACACATAATAACCGCTTGTACAGAGGTGCCATGGCCACATACTACTCACTATTAGTGACATACATCTGTACAGCATCCCACTGCTTTGTCTGACATACATGATTGTTATGGTGGCCCAGCAGCAGTACATCTGGCAAGTATCCGGACATAACATCTCACTGGGTAAGTACACTAAGCTGCTAGGTATGTAAAAAAGCACTGTGCAGGCTACAGGCCGACTGCCACAACACTGGCCTACATTTCCTATGGGGAATACACATGTACCTGCATATAGCAGGCTCTGCAGGTATGTCACAGCACAGAGTAACAGACACTTGTGTGAAAGTACATAACCACAACCAATGTGAACACAGCTCAGTCACATATGGTAAGCTAGCGTAATATTACAGTATATGGACTATCTGATCAACACCATCCTCATATGTGCCACTCACACACTAACCCTACATTTACTGGGCCACTACACAGTGTGGTCCAATGCCTGTCTGTGATATGGGGTATGTGTGTGTTTGGCCCTACAAACATGTAAGCCAATAGGGTAACATACAGTGGAGCAGCATGTAACATCAGATAGAACAGGACCAAGAACAATGACATCTATCACAGCCTGTACACAGGCCAAGGTACAGATTCACAATACACACACTGTTGACAATCACCATAAGTACACAGACCTCAGTACTGTACACACAACCACAGAATGCCCAGGTTATGTTCTCAAATATAACCGCTACTATACATAACGTGTAGCAGTCTGATATCTCACTGGCCTGTTATCAGATATGATATCAATATATATGGTGTACAGAACATATGCACCTCTTACTGCATGACATATGTACAAAGGTTGACAGAGTTGTGGCTGGAGGCACAAACACATGGCCAATATTGACATGTTGCTGTGATAACCTCATAGATTTACTGTTGTAACAGGGTTTGTTGCAACATATGTCCTATGAGGGATATGAAGTTAGTAACTCTCATGGCTGTCATCATGTACTGACTGCAATCCTCACACTATGCTTCTGCAGTTCACAGATAGATTCCCTGTGGGTAACACAAGAAGCAAAAGGCAAAACACACTGCCCAGTATACAGATGACCCTACAGATGGGGGTTTCCTCATAAACATAGCACTGACATGACAGGTATTAAAACATGTAGGACAGCCATATCCACACACACGCTGTTAAACCAACATCACTCCAAATGCAGTATAGCAGCACATACATTCTAAAGTCATGTCAGGCACATCCCCCTCCAGTGTGTTGGCCTGTTTCTACAGTGTATGTTGCTAGTGGTAAATCCCCAATCCATCTGTGATGCTATTTGCCAAACAACAGATCTAGGTCCTACTCACAGTGAATGAAAACGCCCAACACCAACATTATATTTCTAGATATTAGAGTGTGTTTCCATGCAATTGGCTATGGGAATGTTACCACAGCTGTTCCACATGCAATCAGTTAGAGGAGGGCTGCAATTCGTGCAGAAGCCATCAGCTGATCATGAGCATCACTTACAATACTCATGCTGCTGCCTAAGCAAAGCAGGTGTATGTTTCCACATCCACCAGAGAGGGAGTGGGAGAGGCAGACAGAGGCAAAGATAAGTCAGGGAGGGGTGGGAGAGTAAAACTTAAGCATGTTTATGTCACACACCTACCAGTACAGGGTATAAAAACCTTGACTAACTATGTATTGCTATCACATGTCTATGCAGTTATTGGATGTGCCACATAGGTTACATGTTGAGGAGCCCTCCAAACGTATATGTGATGGTGAGTGACATCTGCAACAGTGATATGGTAGCTATACGGTAGATGGAGTACACGTGCCTGTCCGCATGAACAAGTGTCAGCATCAACACAGCCACACTCTCTCTGGGACCCACACACATTGACACACTTGGCAGGGCAGGACTACAACTCCTCACTAGTTAGATTGCCACAATACAGTACTGTGCAGGTATCACATGCACCACAGGGGTTATCCATAGGTTATATGGGCAAAGAGTATGTGGAGGTATCTGACATCAGACAGCTTGCTTCAGTATAACAATGGGGGTTGTAGTGAGTGTGAATGTGGTCATAGGCATCATACACCACACACACAGACACAGGGTGCTAGTACTGACATGCATGAGTGCATTGCTTCACGGGTGTGTAGTGTTTGACTGTGCCAGATGGCTATATAAGGCTAGGTGAAGGGTATACTTTGGCATCAGGCCACATGACAATGGTCTGCAGTGTGGTTCAGGGGTGTAGTGTCTGGATTGGCCCACACAGGTGGGTATTGTATTCACCATCCAATCACCTGGGTAACTATTGTGTGTGGCCATTGTTGTGCATTGCTTGCCATGTATGTGTTCCTTAGACCATGACATGGATGGTGTCTGGGATGTGCACACATCCCACGTGCATGTACAATGACATGTGAAACTGTACCTGGGGTGTCTGGCCCATGTTGTGTACACAGATTGTTTTCATCAGATGTGCCAGTCCTGGCCTCATGTGGTGGAAACTGGTAATGGACAGCAGGTTGACCCTGCACCTACATTGACAGCATGATACATGTATTCCCTGGTGTCAGTGGCATCTGTCCATACAGGGCATGAGTTTAAGGCATGGTATGTCCTTTGTGGGTCACATTTGATCGCACCACAGGTGTTGCAGGTGTCCAATGGGGAACATAGGGAAGGTGCAATGTCTGCATGTATGTGCCTATTGGACTGATGGACAGGGTGCCATGTCCTCTGTAGCCTACTGCAATCACACCATGGTTACTATCAGTGGGAAATATGCAGGGTACTACCAACATAGTGGTCGTTGCCTAGGCAAGTGTCTGTGTGTATGAGACATGGGTTGAGAGTGTTCTCTAGGTAATACAAGGGTTGCTAACTTTGTTTTCCAGGCCTTGATGTCACATGTATGGATTTGCACCCCAGCCTCTCAGCTATTTCACACCTGTTATCCCTGTAAGGTGGACATTGTGAAATATACTAGGGCCACCATATAAGAAATTTGCAAAACCCGCTCCACAATGAGTCCAGTTGTTACACACTCACAGCCACATAGTATATGAATGACAAACACAGAGACACACAGACAGAAATGTCCCTGCCATGTCAGGGATTAGAACTCCTACCGAACTAGTTTATTATACTACAGCACTACGCAGTTATAGGATGCACCATGGAAATTATAGGAGTACTCCTTCCCAATGTTGTATTTCACAGTGAATGACATCAGCAGGCTTGCCAAAGTAGGGCATTTGAATTGTAGTGAGTGTGACTAGCCTAAAAAGCATTACTCCCTATACAGACAGAGAAACACATACACAAGCATCCACACTTGCCATTTGTGGGAATAGAACCCCTACCAGAGTTCTATATCACACTACACCATTATGTCGTTATAGGACACACCATGGAGATTACTGGAGTACACCTTCCCCAAAGGTGTATTTCACAGTGAATGACATCAGCAGGCTTGACAAAGTAGGGCATTTGAATTGTAGTGAGTATGACTAGCCTAAAAAGCATTGCTCCCTACACAGACATAGAAACACACACAAAAACGTCCACACCTTCCATAGGTGAGACTATAACCCCTACCAGAGTTCTTTATCACACTACAGCATTACGCTGTTATAGGACACATCACAGAGATTACTGGAGTACTCCTTCCCCAAACGTGCATTTCACAGTGAATGACATCAGCAACCTTGCCAAAGTAGGACATTTGAATTGTAGTGACTGTGAGTAGCCTAAAAAGCAGTGCTGCATGCACAGAGACACACACTTGCCATGTCTGGGATTAGAACTCCTGCCTAACTAGTTTATCACACTACAGTAGTATGCAGTTATAGGATATGCCATGGAGATCATTGGGCTCCACCTTTCCCAAGGGTGTATTTCACAGTGAAGGACATCAGCAGCCTTGCCAAAGTAGGGCATTTGAATTGTAGTGAGTATGACTAGCCTAAAAAGCATTGCTGTCTACAAAGACACACACACACACACACACACACACACACACACACACACACACACACACACACACACACACACACACACACACACACACACACACACACACATACACAGTTGCCATGTCTGGGATTAGAACTCCTACCTAAGTAGTTTATCACACTACAGCAGTAAGCAGTTATAGGGCGCACCACAGAGGTTACTGGGCTACACCTTTCTCAAAGGTGTATTTTACAGAGAATGACATCAGCAGCCTTGCCAAAGTAGGGCAATTGAATTGTAGTGAGTGTGACTAGCCTAAAAAGCATTGCTCTCTACACAGACAGAGATACACACATACACACACACACACACACACACACACACACACACACACACACACACCATGTTTGAGATTAGAACTCCTACCTAACTAGTTTATCACACTACAGCAGTACACAGTTATAGGACATGCCACAGAGATTACTGGGCTACACCTTTCCCAAAGGTGTATTTCAAAGTGGATGACCTCAGCAGGCTTGTAATTGTAGGCCTATGGGGAGGGCATTGTGTGTGCATGGGCCATAACCCATTCATATAGAGGTTGACTCACCACATTCAGGCACACGCAGGGTTATATTCCGCAGGTATGTGTATACAGCTGCTAGATGACTACTTCCTTGTACAGTCATGTTGCACAGCTAGCACTTGCACCACATAATATGTAATGCTGACAGATACTAGTGGCTAATATCTACAGTGAGTGACATTTACAACTCATGTGGTTGTAGCCATTTGGCTGTGTGCTGGGTGGTACAGGCCTCATAATGGATGGCTCCTTGTCACAGTCACTCTCTTCCACACATCTATGTATGTCTACATTTGGCTTAGTATAGTGTGTTGTCCTTGGATATATGTCGGTGTTCCTATCCACTGTGTGTGCAAAGTATGACTGGTGCATACTGAGGAGTGCATACACTAACATCTGTAACTGCCAGATATGTATGGTCTACTGTTGTTTGCAGACATGGGCTTCATTTGTTTAAGTGTATAAGCATTCCCAGTATGACCTTTCAGTATGTTGTTGCCTGACATTGCTTTCATTTCTCTGTATGTGTGAGCATGCCCAGTATGCCCTTCTGTACTGAATGTGTGGATTGATTCCAGGTAGTTTGTACACCTACAGGTAGCAAACTGTTTCTGCAGGGTATCCGTCAATCATTTGGCAATATGGGGACAAACTGTGCAGGGGATAGTGTGTACTATAGGTGATTGTGTCTGTGCTGCTTCAGCTACATGGTACTGCTGCTAGCAGAGATATTCAGACATGTGTACTGTTATACACTGTGATGTTTTCTGTCCTCATATACCTTCAGGTGGAAATTCTTGCTCACAGTGATGTCTTGGGGAACAAGGGTGACTGCAGCTGTGTCCGGTGTTGTGGGCAGACACCTACATATTCATGGTAAGTTATGCCATTCTGGATGGGAAGCTGCAGACACTTGCTGCTGGGTCTGTGTATCCGGGTCAGCACCTTGGTACAGTGCTGGCAGAGGATCCCATACTTGTACATCCATCAACATGACATTATGGCCTTATCTTGCTGTGGCAATACCTCACAGCTGTACAGATTCGCACAGGTTACCCAGAGGCAGGGGACATGAGTCAGGACATTACCCCTATTGTGGTGTACAGGCTGGTATGTAGCCACCCATTTATGTGTTTGCAGCCAGGAATAGTGTGTGCACACAGCTTTGTGTCGGACCTTGCACATTCCATGCTGCTCATGCTCCCACCCCTCCCTGTTACTCTATCCTCTTCCATACATTATGCATACATTCTCTGATACTTTCCCTAAGATCATCACCCCATCACAGCTGTGTTTTGGTGTTGGTCCACAGTTCATGCAGTGGGACATGGTGGACATGTTACTGTGGTTTGTCCACATGGCCTTGCATATGGCTTATGTGGAGTGTGTTATGTTGTTATTTGGGTGTCTATGATATAACATGCATTGGCAGTATGTGTGAGACACAGGCCTTTGGCACAAGCCTGTGGGCCATTTGGTATTGATGCGGGCCAGATGTGGCAGGCCGTTGCATTCAGTCAGTCCTATGGTCTCAGACCGCTATGCAGTATATTCCCCTGGGGTGACAGGGTAGGTGTGCTGTCAGTCTTGATCTGGTGATGTGGATGCTGGCAGTGTGCTACCTATGGCTAGGGACACACCTGCATGGGACACCTGCATTGCATGCTGTATTCTTTCACTATTGTCATATACAGGTGGGGTCATATTGCACCCATTCCCCACAGCAGGGATACGACCAGAGAGGTACCTGTGGGTGGTGTTTGGGTGAGCTGGGTGCATGTGTGCTATGGACACTAATTGCATCTGACACACAGATATGCATGGGGCATTCCAGTTATGCTGGCATGTGCAGGTACATCAACGGTTTCCCAATACATCAGTCCTACCTCCTTTGTGATCTGCAAGTGTTCGGGCAGACAACACTGACATCCCCTACTACAGGACCAGATAATGTGATGCATACCTGTATATACAATTCCAAGGGTGTGTCCATTTCACAGTTACACAATATATACTGTATGTCTGGGGTACTTTCCCCTGTGTACTGCTTGTATATCTAGCACAACAGCTATGCCATGTCAATCATTCAGATGGTGACACATATTACCTCCATACATTTACAATGGCTTACTGCTAGCATGTGTTATACTGGTGGTAATTGTCTTTAGCACTGCGGTTGTGAGGACTTGGCCCTGACTTCAGCAGTAGTGGGCAATGACCACCAGGTCTTACCTCAATATGCATACATACTAACCACTCTCACACAATATGAAACACACACCAACCTAACACACACATACCTGCATATTGTGCAAATGCTACAATCTAACCTGCTACCTTGGCCACCTCTGAGCATCTGTGCTCCACTGATATTATACTTATATATACATGTTACTACATTTCTACATAGGGTTGTGGGGGGGCACACCTGACTGTTATGACGTGTGTACATCGGATTGGGAGTGGGACACCAGACTGTTATTACATTTCTAAATAGGTTTGGGGGAGCACACTTGACTGCTACTATATTTCTAAGTAGGACTGGGGGAGCACACCTGACTGTTTATACATTTCTACACAGGATTGGGGAAGGGGGCACACCTGACTGTCACTACATTTCTATACATGATTGGGGGAGGGGGCACACCTGTCTGTTTCTACATTTCTACACAGAGGTTGGGAGGGGGCACACCTGACTATTACTACATTTCTACGCTGGATTGGGGGAAGGGGCACACCTGACTGTTTCTACATGTCTACATAGGAGTGGGGGGGCACACCTGACTGTTACACCATTTCTACATAAGATTGTGGGCGGGGCACACCTGACTGTTTCTACATTTCTACACATGATCGGGGGGCACACCTGACACTTGTACACATTTGCTATGACTGTACTGGTATGGCAGGTACTCCATTTCATTCTGTATTTGAACCTATCATGCTGACTAGAGGCATATCAGTGTACTACAGGTCTTAGGTTTGATTGACCTACATATTAGTTTCGGACTTCCTACCTTTCAGAACTAACATCCCACTGCCTGACATGATGTAGTCTGTCTGTGTAGGCCTGGGGGAGGTTATCCATAGGCATCATTCAGAGGCTATAGCACAGCCTTTGTTTGTGTTTGTCTACACCTGACTGCTGGCAGAGACTGTTGTTGGGTATGTGAACCTCCCTGGCTGGCATGTGTGAGTCATATGGACACACATGTGGCCCAATACATTTCCTGCAGTGGGTTTTGTCACCCTGTGTAGTACTAGCTACTATGGTGAAACCAGTATTTGTTACAGATTTCATGGTGACATTATAGGTGTCTACTATCTGCTAGCATACCATTCGGCCACCTGATTCCCTTGCATGCTCACATCCATACCATAGATACAGGTAACAACACATACTACTCCATTCGGCAATTGGTAGGTTGAGTGACTTACCCATACCTCTCAACCTGGAAACATCAAAAATCTGGCCAAGGCCCATGAAAAATAGGTACAAATCTGTATGCTGATTAACATAAAATTTGCATACCTCATTGTGTAACCCCACCCATTGAAGGAATTGTGGGATACCAACTTTTAAACACAAACCGAACAACAGTCAACCAAAATATGGCCCCGGACCCTGTAGTAAATGGTAACCCTTTTTTTTTAAATATGTAGCAATGATGTTCACTAGGAAGTGAGAAGATGAACCTTAGGATTTTGTTTTTGGTGACTTGTAGTATGTGGGTTTTGTGTTAAAAGTAGGGCATTTAATGGTAGGCAATATTCTAATCTTAGCAAAAGAATATTATAGTTTGCTAGGACCTCCAAAAGTCATTCTCCGTGGCCTACTGATCAGTGGTGTAGCTAGAGTTTGTGCCGCCCGTGGTCGTCTGAGTTTGCTGTCCCTTTCCCCTTACAAAATCATGGTCAAATAGGGCCTCCCATACACAGGTCTCCCCCCTGCAGCCATTCCAATGCCCCATTACTTGGCTATTTTGCCCATTTACCATAAACACTAATGTGCATATTGCTTTACTTATACAATAATTTGGATTTCATTTAAAACTTTTTATTTCACATTTTATAGCACAAACTAATAGATGTAATCTGCTAAACAAAGCAATACAGTGTCACAATGAAACTAGACTTAGCATTAATACTTCTCTGCCCTTGAAAGTAAACTCACATTCATTGAAACAGCAACAGCATTGAAACCCACATTCAAAGAAAATGCATCTGGCCAGTGGCAGATAAATATTCCCTTTGGGCTGTTTTCAAATCATAGGTCCCTTGCTCAGGAAATATACATGTGCTCTTCGATGCACCTTCCTGATTACGTCACGTACATTTTAAGTTTATTGATTTGAACATTTTTCCAGTAAGCAATGAAACAAAATGCATGAACCAATACTGACAAAACTGCCCAACTCAGAACATTTATATCATAAAAGACTACTCAGAACTTTTACAAATCACCAGTGTCAGTAAATATGCACAATCTCTGCAGAAGTAAAGTAATCGAAATAATGCCACATTAAAGAGATCTGTAACTAATGAAGAGGTTGCTGCTCGCAAACAATTTTATATTTCATTGTTTCATCTACAAATAAAATGCCTGTCGCTCTTGAGGAATAAATTGCCTATGTCACATTAAAAAAATAAGCTAGTAATATTGCAATAGGGAATGGATGGCAAATTGATAACATGTTTATAATTAATAGGCATCTCTGCCAAAGAGGATATTCTCAGGACTACAGCATCCACCCCCTTTAAATTTACAACACAGTATAGTATCAGCAATCCCATCTACATATGTGGGACCAGAACCCACAGCCTTCTGCATCAAAAGCAAATATTTTACCTGTTGTACTACTAACAACACAGACTTAGCATAAGCAGCACTAAACTTCTCCCCCCTGAAAAAACTATGCAGCACAAGAAATCTGGAAAAAGACAAAATTTATTGGGGGAGGGAAACAAAGGTCCAAAACCAGGGACATTGCTTGTATAATCTTAAAAAAAGTTGCTAGAATAAAATGTTTTGTTTGCTTGTATAATCTTAAAAAAGTTGCTAGAAAAAAAGTTTTGTTACCATGCATTTCTTGAAGATAGGAAGACTGAAATTAAATAGCTATTATTATTTAGTGAATTCAGTTCTCATTAATTTGGTAGAAAACCACAAATTTTAAGAGGAACAGACCAAAGTGCTGGCATGGGGGTGTAGGGAATTCTGGCTCTTGCTCCTTATACCTAGGGTACAGGGTTCGAGCCTGAGTAACACTAGCCACCAGGTATTATTAACAGGGGCATTTCACACACCAACACACACCAGTCGAAATAGAGAAGCTTTGTTAAGTTCATGGATCTCACACACACACCTTAAGTTGAAATGTAGTAGCAGTTAAAATAGAAGCCATAGTAGCAGTTAAAATAGAAGCTGTTAAGATTTCTCTGGGGCTTATTTTGCACACAGCAATTGAAATAAAGAAGCACCATTAAGATCTCGGACTTACTTGGCAGCAGTTAAGTTTACAGATCTCACACACACACACCTTCAGTTACAATTAAGTAGTACAGTTAAAACAGCAGCCATTAAGATCTCGGGCTTACTTTGCACTCAGCAATTGAAATAAAGAAGATCCGTTAAGATCTCGGACTTACTTGGCAGCGGTTAAATTCACAGATCACACACACAAACACACACACACACACACACACACACACACATCTTCAGTTAAAATGAAGTAGTAGCAGTTAAAATAGAAGCCCTTAAGATCTCTGGCTTACTTTGCACACAGCAATTGAAATAAAGAAGCTCTGTTAAGATCTCGGACTTACTTGGCAGCAGTTACTTACTTTCCAGCACCATTAACAGATGTTAAATGGACCTTAACAGATGTTAAACGGACCTTAAGCAGCACTATAATATCTCAGACTTGTACTTTGCAGCATGGCCTGTCAGATTTTGCAGCAGTTAAATACACAGACACACAAAGAAATTTAATTTACAGAAGCAGTTCTCCTATTTTGCAGCAGCAGTGTAAATACAGAAGCCAAACCACTAAACACACACACACTTTGCCTACAGAAGCCATTAAACTTAAGCCAGGCACTAATGACCCTTTTCAGCAGTTAAATTACAGAAGCTACTAAACACGCACACTTTGCCAGCAGATCACACAACCATTAATGGCTGTTAAACTTTGCAGCAGTTCACGGACTTACACCAACCTAAGCAGCAGACTTACTTTGCAGCACGGCCCATTAGTGCTCAGACTCTGCAGCAGGCAGCTGTTAATACAGGAGCCAAATAATACAGTTCTTGGACTTTGTAGCAGTTAAAGACACACAAAGATGAATTAATGGCCCATTAAAATATAAAATATTACACAGGTCTTGGACTTTGCAGCAGATAAAAATACTACAGTTCTTGTTGGACACAGCAACTTCACAAATAAGCAAGCACACACTTTGTCAACTTGCAGCAGATAAACTGCAGTTATCAGAACTTGCAGCAGATAAAATACAGAAGCTATGCCACTAAGCAGCATTACCAGCCCATTAGTTCTTTTTACTTATCTGGAGGCTGGGACATGTGGTCGGACTCTGCAAAACTTGTTCTGCTGCCATTGCTGTTATATTTCATAGTTCCCTCCAAATAGTTCAAAATAAATATTTGACTGAGTTCAACAGGCAGTAGCTGATGTCATCATGCATGCCCCTGTAGGCCGGGGATGCGTAGTGACGTCAGCCATAAATTTAAAGTGGTAACACAAAAATTAAATACATAAAAAAAAAAATCGGGAATTAAAAGGGCCACTAAGGAGTTTGTGGCACCCCATTATTTTGCCCCAAAACCTGTAAATACCAAGGAATTCGGCATGGTTGAGAGGTATGGACTTACCTTGTGGGTGTGCCAGTATTTAGGGTGGTGCTCCAGGGCTGCCTATGTCGGATGCAGATAGTACGCTCCCTACACATGGTTGAGGACAGGTAGTGTCATGTTTGGCATCCCTTTTACTGTATGTGGGAGTCAGAGAGAGGTGTCATTCCCTGGGTCCCTCCTGTGTAAATGTATGTGCTATGCGTTGCCTCTTTGCCAAGGCCAGGGCATATTGGGCATGCCTTCTTCTGCCTACTAGGGCAGGCTCAGGTTGTTCCTCCTCTGTGTCACTCTGTGCCTGTGCAGGCCTTGGCAATGGTGGAGGGGTGGGACTGTGTGGCCTTGCCTCATGCTGTTCCTGCTGCAGCTGTTTCCGCAGGATCATGTTGTGTAGCATGGCACATATGATGACAATTTGGGTACATGTAGCTGATGAGTACTGCAAGGCTCCACAGGATGTGTCCAGGCACTGGAACTGTGACTTGAGCTCTTTTAGTTCTGTGTGTCAGGCTTGGCTGGCACAGCTGTAAGAGGTCCCTGTCTACCCTATAGTGCTCCACTATCTCCAGCTCATGTAGCCCCTAGTAGGTTACCCAGGGTTTGTACACTCTTCTCCATCTCCTCACTGTGGGTTGCTTGACAGCATTCACATCCTCACCACCCTCAGCCTCTTCCCGATGTTGTTGTATGATAGTTATTGCAGCCCCTATCATTTTGTTGTTTTGTTTGTTAAAATTTCCCCACTTGTATACACTGGTTGTGTAGAGTATGGGAAAAACCAGAGGGAAAGGTGTTTGCAAAGTTTATAGTAGTATTCTGGGCTGGGCTGGTCTGCTGCCTGTGTAATTGGTTGATTCTGATACATTTCAACTGCCAGCTATGCTAGTTCTCCTAGATTACCTTCCTACTGCTGTTTTCCCTTCCCATTGCCTTCCTGTTTAAGCCCGGGGGCACACCATGCAAACACAGTGCACAAATGTGCACACAGCTGTTGTTTCCTGGTTTACTTTTTTTTTTCCTTTAAAACCCGATGCGTGGCACTCACACCCACTTAGGCAATGTAAAGAGTGCTAGGCAGCCTCAGACTCATCCCCTTGCTTAGCTCTGCTAAGTTAGGAGCAGGCCCAAGCCACAGGGCTCCAATCCACTTACAGTATGGCTGACACACACCCCCCCTATGATGTCAGCTAACTCCTAGGCTTGCACCAAGCTATTCCTGCTCTTACACTGTTGTGTGCTGACTAGCATGCAGGGGAAATTTGGGATTCAGCATCGTTCCCCTCATTTGCATAGGATTGCCTGCTAATGCATAGTAACATGTCCCACACTGAGCCTCCCCCCTCAGCAACCACTATTCACTGGCCATGTTGTCTTCTGCCTGCCATTGAGTATAGTGGCAAAATAATGATTTTGGTTAGAATGCTTATTTTATGTTATTTTTCTTATTTCCTGCACTATCCCATTTGCGTGCCACTGCCCTATGCTTAAACAGCCGAGACTGGCTAAGAAACAAACAAAAGTTGATTCTTTTAATTTTGCAAAATGTTTTCCATGTCAGTGGCCTTATAGTTGGCCATTAGCATGCTTTCTACATGATATCCAACCTTTATTTGGAGCTGTCATGGCTCCGTTTTCCATTAGCATGCTTTTTACATGATATCCATCCTTTATTTGGAGCTGTCGTGGCTCCGTTTTGTAATTTGCAGAAATGTACTCTTTACTGGCGGAGCACATTTCTGTAGATTACACCAGTCCTGCACGTCTGGTTTCCAGCTTGCTGGATCGCAAATTCACCTCATTTGCATGGATTTCTCCTGCAAATGGGGTAATTTGCATACAGGGGCTGAGTCCATGCAGGACTAGTGCAGGAGCGCTCGTGCACATTCATACAGGATATTCCTGGATCGCACAGCAGACATATTGCCTGCTGGAGCTCCTGCACTAGTCCTGCATGCAGTGCAGGGCTTGCAGAATCCGGGGAATGTATCATACTACATGCAATGTTTGTCTGTTCCAGAGGTGGGGAATGTATTGTGTAATGAACTTATCTCTCAACCTAGTTTTATTTATCTGTTTGCAAAGAAATAAAAGGCCATTACATCAGATACTTTATTATGAGATCTTTTGTTCCTTAACTGAAACAAGAGAACTTCATCAAATAAGTAGACAAACAAGTGATGTTCTCTTTAAATACTGAAAATCGTCTAGTCAGGTGACAATTAAAATGAACCAACATTAAAAAAAATAAAATCATTAACTTTACTTGTAAAATACTGTTAAGTGAAACAGTCCTATGCAATATAAATATATTACTCAAATAGACATCAAATACAAACCTCCAAATGCATTATAATTTGTCAGCCTGGAGAGCTAGTGTACTGGCAATGGAAACTTTGTTGTTATTACCTGAGAAATGCGTGCATTAAATAGCAAATGAAAATAAAGCTCCCTGAATTCTAAATACACTGACTAATTACAAAACACAGTTATTTTTTAAATTGCCACACTTTGTAGGATGTTTACTTAAAGTATGGTGAAATTTTTCTTTCTATGTTGTGGGAAATAACTGAAAATAAATCTTTGATGTCTATACTTAAAACATAATTCCTTCTTGATATTCACATCCTCCCAGGCTTCTCAAAAGGTGCCAAGAATCAACCAAAATGTGTGATTTGTCAATAAAACATCTTTCAACTTCCCATCAACATAGTTAACTAAAGGTTCTGTCATTGAATCTCTGGCCTTCGAACCTGTTGATCAATATTTAGATGCCTGGTTCTGGTATTTGTAGTGCTATTTGTTTTATGATGATCAAAAAGGTCCAGGACTGCTGGGTCCATAATGGCTCAGAGGGCAAGGTGTAGATATTTTCTCATGTCTATAAGATGAAGTCTTTCCTGGAAGCTTAGTATTTTAATGCCAGTGATCTTCTTAGTTAGGAACCTCTGGGGTCTGTCTAGTTGTTTGATATGTCTAGTGAAGTACATCCCAAAGACAGCATAGAGCTCAGTAACTGGCCTAATCAATGCTGAGTATAAGGGAAGAATAACCTTTTTAGATCTGGTTGATACTTCCCTCACTATTTTTGTGAGAATGACAAGGACTTCCTAATCACCACTGTTACATGGTGATCACAAGATATGGAATTATCAACCTACATTTCATGGTTTCTGCAGCATTCTCATTTTGAAGGTAGTTATTGCTTATGCTGTATAGCACGGAGGGGCTAACATTTAATTTAAGTCCATTACTTGAACCTCAAGTATTTACAAGGGTATGGTCTTGCTGAATATCTTGGGTGTCAGATGGTGACATGACAATGACTCCCAGTTTATGAGGGTCTGCAAGCTTAGTTATCTAGGTGTCTTGGTTCATGGTTTGCGGAACAGAAAAGTAAATGCTGAAAAAAAGGGGTCCTAGCATAGAGCCTTGTGGGATACCACTGGTCACCTTCAAACCCTCTGATTATATTCCTGCCACCCACACCATATTCTGTCCTTTAGCCAATTTGCAAATTATTTTATAACACACAGGTCCATTTGTAAGGCATTTAGCTTATTAATGATAAAAGCATGGGGATGATGTCAGATGCTTTGGCCAGATCAAGATATGTTATGTGGACAGCATGGCTACTGTTAATAGCTTGCGTTATTCTCTCAAAGAAGTTGACCAGATTCATTAGACAGGGACTATTCTTTTACAAATCCAAATTGTTGTGTGTCTAGATAAAAGTTTTAATATCATAATTTGTTAGGACAGTTATAATATCTCCCATGCCTGATGAGCCTGTAGTTACTAGGTCAGTAGTGGGGTCTGGCAGTGCCTTACACCAAACCACATGATCAAATCAGTGGGTAAACGTAGATTAAATAGTTTAAGGAGCAGGTACATCAGGGCCTGTTTAGTCGTATTTATTAAAAAGTGAGGGCTATTATCAGGTCACATGGAGGAAATATTTGAAGTCTTTTAGAGTGTACCTTTAGCACATGCTCATTGATGATAATGGGGATCGGGGAGCTGATAGCATCAGGGATAATAGGCTTTAGATTGTCTTCAGGGTGTAATTTGCACTGAATTTGCTTGCTAGTATGTTTGCAATGCCTACTGAGTCTGACTATGTGGAACCATTTTGGATAAGTTCAGAGCAATTTTGGATGATGATTCTAAGTCTTCTAACATAGCTAAAGAAGGGCTTGTAGTTGCCCTAAGCTTCTGATGCTAGCCTAAGTTAATGAGCTGGTTTAGAAGCCCTAATGGTATTTTCAGCTTTTTAGTCAGTTTTCTTATGTTAACCTTAAATTGAGGGCCTTTCAATGTACTGTATATTATAAAGATTATTTTTATTTCAATGTAATGTTTAATTATATTGGTGAACCACAATGGTGATTTGTTTTTAAATCTCACATAATATTTAAATCTGCTTGGGACGGTTAGTTCTATATAGTTATCTTAGTGGGCATATAATTCCTTTGTGAAGTTAGTTGTTGTGACCATGTCAGGGGTTATGGTACCATGAGTAAATTTTGAAACTTCTTCATAGAATTTTATGAGATTTGTACATTTGAAATCCTTGAATTCAAAAATATCAGTATCTAGATCCAACTTAGGCTGCTCTGGTGGCATAAAGGGATAAAGCCCTGAGGTTTCAGTTAGTGACTCTGACTGATAGAGTTGCACAGAATGATGGGTCTGCCCATCAAGGTTGAAATGGCATTCATCGATGATGTGCCCTAAAGGGAGGCATGGTCAAAAGAGGACAGTTACCCTATGACATAGTTGACAAGTGTAGGAAGCAGGGAAGGGAGTGTGTGGGGCATATAAAGAAAAAAACCCAGAAAAATGTAAAGATAGCTCAGCCCGCAGAATGTCCTTAGGATCTAAAATAGACCCCAACAATATCAGTGTAAGTCTGGGGGGGGGTAGATTACATGATAGACCCACAGTGGATGTCTGGCACTGGGGTGGCAGGGATGGTAGTATAATGTTAAGAGGACCAAAAAAAATTACCACTGGTAGGTTTGTCAACCATTTGATACAGGGAGTTTTTGTTACTTAAACCTACGAACATTGGGGGCATATCCTACATTTGAGGTATAGGTGCTTCAGTTTACTGAATGCTAGCTAAAGTCTTCAAGATAAAGGAGATCTTATTTATAGAGAATTGGTTTTCATTGAGCACATATGATTTGCAGAGGACAGAGGGTATCCTGTAACAGGCTACAAAATGATCTTTATTTAGTGTGATTTGGAGTTCACTGAGTTCCATTTGGGGCTCTCTGGGAATTTGTTTAGCAGTGATGTGATCCCTAACAAATGTAAAAACATCACTACAGTTGCCATCAAGCAGGAAACCCAACTTGCAGTAGATCCATGATTCAGCAACTCACAAAGTAATGATGTCAGTCACCATTACATTATACTTTGTCAAGTGTAACATGAATCAGGTCTAAACTTATTGCATTCAGTTCATCAGTGTCAAATGCCACTTTTCCTACTAAAGGTTCTTGCTCTTGCAGTTTCTGTTTGCATAGCAGCAGTGGTTTATCATACACTGGTCGTTCTCTTTTATCCATGGTTGCTTAACTGTCAAGTTAATATGTATTACTAAGGGGATGTGGGTGATTAGATTCTAGTAGAGATAGGACGGATTAAACGAAGTCTGTCCTAAATTGGGTGGCTATGTGATCTGTGTCATTGCTTGTGATAGGAGATAGGGTGGTGGTTTGACCGGGGTACAGTAGGGTTTTTATGGTTGTCTAGAACTGCTTGGTATTGTGGTGAAGTCTGTCTTAAAGAAAGTAAAAGAATGGAATTTTTTCTAGTTTAACCAGTTGTGTACATTGATGTCTATGTTGTCTAAAAATGTTCCACTTCTGTGATGTTCTGTCTTTATTTCTTACAGACTTTGTATTTAACATGAACTGTTTAGTTTCTTTGCTTCTTTTTTATAAGGATTTTTGCCATGGTCTGCTATGCTCATACTAAATAAATGTTAAGGAATGCATTACTGAAATGGGTAACAGCATCTTCTAATGGTAGTTTTTAGAGTATTCCAGTTGCATTGGGAGAGGTAATCTGTAATGGTGTCTCTGTTAAAAGATGAGAGTCTATGTACTTGTTTTAATACTGTATGTTTGGGGGTGTGATTAGTTTGTCTTGTGATAAATGTGGGGAGATAGTCACTGATGTCTGGGAGACATCTAAAGGTGCTTATATTTGAGGGTGAGGTGGTAAAGATCCAGTGCCTGTTGATGTGTTTGTCGGTTATAGTTGTTAAAGTCATTACTTGCGTGAAACTGAATAGATTAACAGAGAGGGAAGAGAGTCAGTGTTTATAAGTAAATAGTCTATATTTGTATCACCAAGCATAATATATTAGTTTCTTTATTTACATTAATAGAAAACCATTGAAAGGTGTCTTTGTGAATGGGAATGCTGTTGCCTGGGGTAATATATATGGCAGCAATGCTTATAGTTTTGTGTCTGTTCAGGTGTAGATGGGTAATATATATTTCTGTGTTGGGATATTTGGGATAACTCAGGGGGCATCTGCTGATGTTTAGTGTGTTTTTAAAAAGTATTGCAATCCCTCCAGCTTTTTTTGTGTATTCTGTCATTTCTTATTATATTGTATCCTGGGGGAAGGATTTCTTCATCTTAATGTTTGGTTTTAGTCAAGTTTCAGTGATGATTAGAATGTGTAGGTTACAAGCTACAAGGCATGCATTAAGATCTGGAATTTTGCTATAGATGCTTCTGAGGTTTATGTGCATTAATAGTAGGTTGTGTTTAGAATTATTGGGTTGCATGTTGGTAATGGCAGAAGCTGATGGGTTAGATGGGGTTTGGTTGGTTGGAAGGGAAGGTCCATGTTTATGGTGGTTGTCTGCACAGACTGGGAGAGTGGAAGTGTGGTGACAGAAGTTGGACCATTTATTTTTAAATGTATCTATTAGGTCTGATGCTGATATATGGGTCTGGTCATTCTCTTTAAAGTTGCTGTAATTGAAGGGGGTCAGTGTTCCTAATGGGTAGAGACTGTGTGCAATTGTGTACACAGTTGGTGGGCATAAGCAAAGGTATGGCATATTGCTCGATAGATGTCATTGTTCCATCGTACTCAGCCATCACTAGACCAATCACTGAGTACAAGGCCCTCTTTGATATGTTGCTGGCAGGAATATGCAACATCTGCAATGTCCACAGAGGTTCCTAACAATAAGACTACATACTAGAGACAACATGTCCTCTGCAGACTGTCTCACAGCCTTACCCTTGTACTCCATGTCCTTCAGGACTGTTGAAAGGTGATCTGTGTCTGGTATTCAAAGCACTCAGTAATCCAGCCCTTATGCACCTATTGCACATAAGCAAAACAAATAACATCAGAAACACCTGATCTAGAGACCTAAACCTCAGCTGTAACATTAATAAGATATGCTGGAGAGATGAGTATTAGTCTCAGAGACTACCTCCTTCTCTGGAACAGGCTTACTGCCCATGTGAAGCGGTGTTCCTCCCTGCACTTATTCAACTCCAAATTGGATTTGTGGATGGGGAGTCATATATTTACCCTTGGTCTGCAACCTATGGCCCTGTCAGAGAAAAGAAGCTTGTAAATGCCCAACCAGTCATACCCAAGCTGTACCCTATAAAATGAGTGATATCAGAACCTGTTGAATACATTTAAAAAGCACGGCTAAACTTAAAAAAAGGCCCTTTAGGGTCATTAGCCTATTAATCATCTATGAACCTATGAATAGCTTGATCAATCAGTCTTTAAATACTGAATCGTACTGCCATTAAGTGATCACACTACTGAATGAGCATTAACTCATTTAATGCTGAATTATACACAAAAGTTAAATCACATATAGAATGCTTCTTTCCAGATTAAAAAAAAACTACCTTGAAAATGTGAAAGTGCATAACAGCACATAAAAGGTTCCCACATTAACCATCTGCCATCCTTTCTTTCTATTCTAAAACAGAGTTCCACACCATAGGTCTACTGTGTATGTGCAATAGCATGACCACTAGGCAGCTAGGATACAATTTGCAATATTTTCAATATATATTATGTGGATAGTCACGTGTTGAATTTTGGCAAGTTTTTAATTCACATCAATCTTTAATTTGTTTAATCAGTCACATTATTAAATATCTGTGTAGAAATTAATATTGTGAATATAACATATTGCATTGTACTGGTAGAGTCAAACAGGTGAAACCACCTGATACTTCTTCAGTAAAGAATATTTCATAACTGTACTATGGATATTTTTGTTGCTGTAGTTATTGGTCTGTTTACTTAAAAATATACATAAATAAGTACAGTATATGCCTCCACCCACAACACACATGGAGGTTATCTCTAACACAAGTGGTGAAAGTTGCAAGAATGATTTATTCCATGTAATAAAACCAAAGCAAAGCAATTTTGCCCAAAATGGTTTCTTTACTGTAGCTATCTAATATTTTAACCACGTATATTTAAATAAAATTATCTTCACGGGTCACTATGAATTAATGAATAATAATCCAGTTCCATTTTATATAAATATACCATCAGTGTAAAACACAAAATAAACTTTCATTCAATGAAGCATCTTGAATACATGTGTGATGAAAGGATGTACTGCCAGCTGGAATTTTATTAACAGAAGAAACTGGAGGGTTAACCTCATTCCAGCAAACTTTAGAAACATATTTGAAATTAAATTACTTTATAGGCTAGGTCATAAAGAGGCTATCACACAAAGTCTGTACTAGAAAACTTTATGTATTGTCTTTAGGGTGAACTAATTGCTACTCTGAAAGCATGATGGAGTGCAGTTGTTTTATGACTTCCAGCATCTGCCAAAAATCTGATCAAAAACCCTTGTATGAGTATTTTTACAGGTAGATGCTAAATACTGCCATCTTCAGCAATTGTGGTTTTGCTTGGGAAGTAGAAGTCAGATTACTAGAAATTATGTCATTCTGCAAGCTATTCCAGCAGTAATATTTTAGATATTATTTTGAGAAATCTCTTAGTGAGACAGAGTATTCTACATACTGTCTTGGACCTGACAACAAGTAGAAGATCCATTCACTACATCTGCCTTTTTCTTTCACAGTAAGATTGGACACCCTTTGTTAAGGACCTTAAAGTAGCTGATAAGGAGTGACTGGTGACAGTGATAACTACCTTATAGTATGGGCAGAAGGGGCATAGCCAGTAAACCTGCCAGCCTTTCCTAGGTGTGTGTGTGTGTGTGTGTGTGTGTGTGTGTGTGTGTGTGTGTGTGTGTGTGGAGATCTTGGCTTGGTGACTCAGCTGAGATCTCAACTCTATAGCTGTACCAGTGGGGAGTATTTTTTCATATCTGGAGGAAGAGGGATAAACCAGCTCTTGGACAGACTGTGGTCTCTGTGTGCTCTTAAGGGAAATTTCACTTAATTCAGAGAGCTGGATCTGGAAATACTGTGTGTATACCTGTTATCCTCCCACTGAATATCCCCCACAGGTGCCAATGGTGAGGACTCAGGCTTCTTGATTACTCGTTGGCAGTGGTGGGTCATCACATATTAATTGGCTGGCAGTGGTAGGATCACCACATCACATATTTGGATTCAGTGATGTGGATATTGAATGCCTGTAGCCTGTAAACAGTGTCCACTAAAGAAGGTGTTTGTACTCTGAAGCACCCACATGGCAAACATTGAGAGTTTCATATCACAACAGTTTTATTTATTTTTTGTTAGCTTAGTTCATAGGTTCATAGGTAGGTACTAGACTATCTGCCCGAGGGCATATATAGGCCTAGCCAGAGTGTGTCGGCTTTTGCCGCCCCATTAATTAATTAACTAATCCTCTGTCAAGCAGAGCCAATGAAGTGATCCCAGGGGTGTATTTTCTGTTACCCATCCATTCGTTAAGGTTTCTCTTGAAGAGTGATAGTGAGGTGCTCTGCTTGATGTAATTTGGAATTTTGTTCCAAAGCATGGGGAGTCTCTGTGACAGGAATCTATCCCTCCAGCATGTTCTATTTATTGTTGTGGTGAGGTTTAGCTCACTATAGAGCGTGGCTCACAATGACTTGGATTTCTTTAGGTGGAGCGTGTCCATCAGTTCTGAGTTGGACATGGTTTTGTATATCAGGCAGAGATCACCTCTGAGTAAGCGATATGCCACTGAATACAGTCGGAATTTTTTCAGTCGGGCTGCATACGGCATATGTAGAACATCGATATCTGTGCAGTAACAGAAACCTGGTTCAAGGCTCTCGAGAGCACCCCAGCACTACCAGGTTATACCTCATACCATGCTTTTCGGCCCCAAAACTTGGACCGAACCACAAAAGGAGAAGGAGTATCAATATTCGTCAAAGATACCCACACCTCCAGGTTGGTGGCACAGCACGAAGCATCAGAGACTATCCATGTGCAACTAACAGTAGGTAAAACTGCCTTCCAGTTTATAGCCTGCTACAGAACACCCTCCCAAACCCAGGAACCCCACTCGGCCTTCCTGAGAACACTGGAAAATATGAAGGTCTCTCCAAACACCATTATATTGGGTGACTTCAACTACCCAACCATAGACTGGGAGCATTACTCTAGCTCCAACACCCTAGCCCAAAGGTTCCTAGAATTTATAAACTCAAATGCTATGGAACAACTTGTTACCACTCCCACAAGAGGAAAACATACTGGACCTGATCATCACCAACATGGGGACTCTATGCTCCAGACCAGAAGTGTATCCCTCACTGGTAAGATCAGACCATAAACTAATCTCACTGGATATTCACATCCCGACCCCACCCCATGCCCAGAAAACCACAGTGAAAAACTTCTCTAAAGCAAATTTCACACTCCTCAAAACCAAGGTGGAATCCTTCAAAGCCCCCGGGCCTGTGGATAATACGGCCCAGACCACAAAATCATTTATAAATGCATTCTATGAACACCTTCAGGAATGCATGGATCATGCAATCCCAAATAAAACCAAGACCCAATCCTCCAAAGGCAGATGTCCTGTCTGGTGGACCCCAGCCATAAACAAACTATACAATAGAAGGAGGAAGCTACTACATGATAGAGCAAAATCCCAAAAAGGGAAGGCATCTCTGATCAGTATTAGCAAAAAACTACGGGCACTCATAAAATCGTCTAAGGCCAGCTTCGAGGGAAAAATTGCACAGGACACTAAGGATAATCACAAGGCTTTCTTTAGTTATGTTAGGAACCTGAGTGGGAATTCCCAGATATGCTCAGAATTAGTCCAAAATGATAAAAAATACATCGAACCCACAGACATTGCCAACATCCTAGCTGATAGGTTCAGCGCAAACTCCCCCCCCCCCACCAAAAGGGCTAATATCTATCCCAGCAGAGTGCTGCCCCCCTGACATCTCAGATGTTCAGGTAAGAGCTGCCCTCTCCAAAGCAAGAAACACAGCATCAATGGGACCAGACGGTGTCCCGGGCTGCGTCCTACATGAACTCCAAGAAGAGCTTAACCCAACCTAAAACTACTGTTCAATCTCAGCCTTACTACAGGATATGTACCCAAAGAGTGGCGTACAGCAACAGTGGTCCCTCTCTACAAAGGTGGTGCCTCAACGGATCCTGGAAACTATTGCCCCATAAGTCTCACTAGCTTGGTCTGCAAAGCTATGGAAAGGATCATCATGGACCTTATAAATAAAGATATTAGGGACCTGCAGACACTGGATCCTACCTAGTTCGGCTTTGTTAAGGGCAGATCCTGCCTCTTGAACCTGGTCGATTTCTTTGAAACAGTCACCAAGGCCATTGACAAGGGGAAGGATGTCCACACAGCCTACCTGGACCTCGCAAAAGCCTTTGATACAATACCCCACTCGGGCATTATAGATAAGCTCACCAGCTTAAATATAACCCCCTATGTCACTAGATGGGTTGCAAACTGGCTCAAGGACAGAACCCACATGGTTAGAATAGCTGGAGCCATGTCACACTCCAAACCAGTTACAAGTGGCATCCCACAAGGCTCAGTCCTGGGACCTCTCTTGTTCGGTATATATTTCTCGGAGGTACAGGCCAACATGGAAGGACTGTGGCTGAACAAGTTCGCAGATGACTGCAAACTGGGTGCCATAATCGACTCTCCAGCCGACACAAACATCCTCCAAAAGGGCCTCATAGAAACAGACAACTGGTGCCAGAGCCATGGCCTCAAGCTAAATGCCAAAAAGTGTATAGTCATCCCCTTTGGCAAAAACAAAGTGCCCACAAATTACCACATAGGTGGTAATCCATTAAGTACAGAAGAAGTAATTAGGGACCTGGGGACCCAAGTTGATAGCAATCTCTCATTTGACAACCACGTGGCCAAAGTAGTTAGAAAAACATTTTATATAGCCGACCTAATCATGAAGGGATTCACATCTAGATCAGGGGAGGTCATCGTGCCTCTTTACTCATCCCTCATCAGGCCCATAATTGAGTACAATGCCCCTTTTGGGATGTACCTTACCAGACACCTGCAGCAACTGGAAAGACCCCAAAAGTACCTCACCAAGAGGATCAAGGGGCTCAAACAGATGCCGTATGCTGCCTGGTTAAGGAAACTCCAGCTCTACTCAGTGGCATACCGCCTGCTCAGAGGCGATCTGTGCCTGACATATAAAGCCATGTCCAACCCGGTATTAATGGACATGCTGCACCTCAGAAAATCCAAATCCCATCGAGCTACGCTCGAGGGACTTGAACCTCAGCACTGAAATAAATAGGACATGCTGGAGGGACAGATTCATAACCCAGAGGCTCCCTTCCCTCTGGAATAAAATCCCAGTCCAGGTTAGGCAGAGTCCCTCATTGACTCTCTTCAAGAGGAATCTTGATGAGTGGATGGGAGATCGTAGGTTTACCCCGGGTATCACTTCTGTGTCACTGTTAGACAGAGGCACAGTATACTAACCTTGAAAAAGGGCATAGCAAAATTAATTTAATATGGGTGGCGAAAGCCATACACACTCTGGCTAGGCTTATAAATGCCCTAGGGCAGATAGCCTAGTATGAACCTATGAACCTATGAACCTATATGTTTGAGGCCAGTAATAGTCTTAGTGAGGTACTTTTGTGGTCTTTCCAGCTGTTGGAAGTGTCTTGTGAGGTACATCCCAAATGGGGCATTGTACTCTATGATGGGTCTAATGAGTGACAAATAGAGGGACACTATAACCTCTTTATTTCTAAATGCGAACCCTTTAGTAATTAGATGGGCCACTAGAAGGATTTCCTAACTACTTTGGCAATATGATTGTCAAAGGAGAGATTACTATCTACCTGGGTCCCCAGATCTCTTACTACCTCTTCTGTATTAAGGGGGCTGCCACCTATGTGGTAATTCATGGGTGTTTTGTTTTTCCCAAATGGGATGACTATGCATTTTTTTGGCATTTAGCTTGAGGCCATGACTTTGACACCAGGTGTCCGTCTCAGTAAGGCCCTTTTGGAGGATGTCCGTGTCAGCCGGAGAGTCAATTATGGCTCCCAGTTTGCAGTCATCGGCAAACTTGGTTAGCCATAGTCCTCCTGTGTTTGCCTGTATTTCTGAGGAGTATATGCTGAACAGTAGGTGTCCCAGGACCGAGCCTTGTGGGACACCACTTGTGACTGGTTTAGATTCGAACCTGTAGCCCGCTATCCTTACCATGGGATTTCTGTCTGTAAGCCAGTTGGCAACCCATCTCGTGATGTAGGGGTTTATGTTCAGGCTGGTGAGTTTTTCTGTAATACCCGAGTGGGGAATGGTGTCGAAAGCCTTGGAGAGGTCAAGGTAGGCTGTGTGAACCACCTTTCCTTCGTGTATGGCCTTGGTGACTGTCTTGAAGAAGTCAACCAGGTTTAGTAGGCATAATCTGCCCTTAACAAAGCTGAACTGGGTCGGATCCAGTGTTTGGAGGTTCCCACTGTATTTATTAATGAGTTCCATGATGATGCGCTCCATAGCCTTGCAGGCCAGGCTAGTCAGGCTTATGGGGCGATAGTTACCAGGGTCAGTTGTGACCCCTCCTTTGTAGAGAGGAATAACCATTGCTGTGTGCCATTCTATGGGCACATAGCCTGTGGAGAGGGTGAGGTTGAACAGCGTGTTTGGGTGAGGGGTTAGTTTGTTCTGTAGTTCGTGCAAGACGCAGCCTGGGACACCATCTGGTCCCATTGACACTATGTTTTTGGCTTTTGAAAGGGCTGTTTTCACCTGTGCATTCATAGGTTCATAGGTTCATAGGTTAGTACAAGGCTATCAGCCCTAGGGCCTATACAAGCCTAGCCATAACAATTCCCTGGCTATTTCTTCCCACACTATTTAATTCCCTGGACCCCTGTCTAGCAGGGCGACTGACATGATCCCCGGGGTGAATTTCCTTTCTCCCATCCAATCATCAAGGTTCCTTTTGAAGAGGACCAAAGAGGCACTCTGCTTGACATGTATGGGAAATCTATTCCAGAGTCTGGGGAGTCTCTGGGTCAGGAATCTATCCCTCCAGCATGTTTTGTTTATTGTGATATCAAGGTTTAGATCCCTGGAGCATGTGGCTCTGAGGGATTGGGATTTCTTTAAGTGTAGCATGTCCAACAGCTCTGAGTTTGACATGGCCTTGTATGTTAAGCAAAGATCGCCTCTGAATAGACGATATGCGACAGAGTATAGCTGGAGTTTTTTAAGGTGGTCAGCATAGGGCATCTGCTTTAGGCCTGTGATTCTTTTAGTGAGGTATTTCTGTGGCCTTTCCAGTTGTTGCAGATGTCTTGAGAGGTACATACCAAATGGGGCATTGTATTCTATAATGGTTCTAATGAGGGATGAGTACAGTGGGACAATGACCTCCTTTTTCTGGATGAAAAGCCCTTAGTGATGAGGTGTGCCACATAGAAGGATTTCCTGACTGTTGTGGCGATGTGGTTATCGAAGGTGAGACCACTGTCCACCTGTGTCCCTAAGTCTCTTATCAAACTTTCGGTGTTTAGTGTACTGCCACCTATATGGTAATTCACGGATACATGTTTTTTCCAAAGGGATAACTATACATTTCTTGGCATTGAGCTTGAGCCCATGGCTCTGGCACCAAGCATCTGTTTCTGTAAGGCCCTTTTGTAGAGTATCCACATCATTTGGGGATTCAATAATGGCTCCCAGTTTGCAGTCATCTGTGAACTTTGTTATTCAGAGTCCCTTAGTGTTGGCCTGTACTTCAGAGAAGTAGATGCCAAACAAGAGTGGTCCCAGGACTGAACCCTGAGGTACTCCACTTGTCACTTGTCTGGAGCTGGATTTGGAGTCGGCTACTTTTACAGTGTGGGTTCTATCAGTAAGCCAGTTAGCAACCCATTGGGTGGCGTAGGGATTAATGCTCAGCTTAGTAAGTTTATCTATGATTCCAGAGTGGGGGATGGTGTCAAAGGCCTTGGCAAGGTCTAGATAGGCTGTGTGGACCACCTTACCCTTGTCCATGGCTCTGGAGACTGATTTGAAGAAGTCAATCAAGTTCAGGAGACAAGATCGGCCCTTCACGAACCCAAACTGGGTGGGGTCCAGTGTTTGAAGGTTGCCAATGTCTTTGTTTATAAGTTCCATGATAATACGCTCCATGGCCTTGCAGATAAGGCTTGTCAGACTGATGGGACGGTAGTTTCTGGGATCCAAGGTGGATCCCCCCTTGTGGAGTGGGATAACTGTAGCTGTGCGTCACTCAGTGGGCACAAAACCTGAGGTGAGGCTATAATTAAACATGACACTTAGGTGAGGTGCCAGTTCATATTGTAGTTCATGTAGTACACAGCCCGGGATGTCATCTGGTCCCATGGATGCTGTATTCTTAGCTTTGGAGAGTCGTTTTTACCTGTGTGGCCGTTATTGCGAATTTGGCAACCTTCCGGTATTGAGAGGGGCCATTGAGGGGGGGAGAGGGGGGGTGAAGTTGGCACTGAATCGATCTGCCAGGATATTGGCAATATCCTTGGGATCAGTATATTTAATGCCATTCTGTTTTAGCTCAGAGCAGATCTGAGCATTGCCATTTAGATTCTTGACATAGTTATTATAATGTGATTTTTGGGAGACTACACTATTCCGGTATTGTTGTGGGCCCTTTTGGAGGTGGGGGGGGGGGAGTGAAGTTTGCACTGAATCTATCTGCCAGGATGTTGGCAATATCAGTAAGTTCAGTATATTTTGTGCTATTTTGCAGTAGTTCAGTGCATATCTGTGAGTTGCCACTTAGATTCTTAACATAGTTAAAGAAGGCTTTTGTGGTTATCTTTTGAGTCCTTTGCTATTTTTCTTTTGAAGTTAGCCTTGGATGATTTCATGAGGGACCTTAGTTTCTTACTGATACTGATCAGGGATGTCTTTCCTTCTTGGGATTTGCTTTCTTTCTGAACTAGTTTCCTCCTTCTATTGTATAGCTTGTTTATTGCAGAGGCCCACCAAACTGGTTTCCTTCTCTTAGAGGAGTGAGTCTTGGTTTTGCTAGGGATGGCATGATCCATGCATCCTTGTAGGTGCTCATAGAGTGCATTTGTAAAGGTTTCTGCATCTTGGGCAGCGTTATCCTTTAGCGTGGGGGCTGTGAAACTTACCACCTCTGTCTTAAGTAAGGTGAAGTTTGCTTTAGAAAAGTTTTTTATTGTGGTTTCCTTAGTTGGGGGTGGTGGTGGGGTGTGGACATCCAGAGTGATTAGTTTATTGTCTGATCTAACCAGTGAGGGGTTGACCTCCAGTATGGAACACCTGTCGCCCATGTTGGTGATGACCAGGTCCAATATGTTTTCACCTCTGGTAGGGGAGTTTACCAGCTGATTCAGGGCATTTGAGATGATGAATTCTAGGAAGCAGATGATGAATTCTAGGAAGCGCTGGGCCTGGGAATTTGTACTTGAGTAGTTTTCCCAGTGAATGGTAGAGTAATTGAAATCACCCAATATCAGGGTGCTTGGTAGAACCTTCATGTTTTCCAGTGTCTCCAGAAAGGTGGAGTGATGGTCTTGGGTCATGGAGGGTGATCTGTAGCAGGCCACAATTTGCATTGCAGATTTGCCTGATGTTAGTTGCACATGGATGATCTCAGAGGTATCATGCTGCACCACTAACCTGGAGGTGTAGTTATCCTTGATGAATATGGATACACCTCCTCCTTTTGTGTTTCAGTCCGTGTTCTGTGGCTGAAACATGTGGTATGAGTTGTAGCCCAATAGTGCTGGGGTGCTCTCTGGAGCCTTGAACCAGGTTTCAGTTACTGCACAGATGTCAACGTTCTCCATACTGAGGAGTGCTTCGAGCATGTGCATTTTGATATTTAAACTCCTGGCATTGAGTAGCATAACCCTCAGTTTTTTGTTAATTGTGCTGTTTACGGAGGTGGGTTTGACTTTTGAGCCTTGCCTAAAAAAGGCACTATGGGGTCAGCAAGAGCCTTGGCCAGTATTTGAAAGACTAGGGTGACAGGTGAAAGCCACCTGTTGTGAAGCAATGCGGCTTGTCGAGCATGTCGTCCCAAGCTGACAGACACTGGATCCCCTTTGAATGATACCAGAAGCTTAGCTAATTGTTGAAATTGATCATTTTTTCTTAATACTGAGGTATCATTCTTGGTGAGGGCAGGATGCTACTCAGGGTCAGTTTCATACCAGCCTGGGCTGCATGATCAGAGAGCTCTTCCGTGTCTCTTTTCATGTAGTCCAGGGAGGTACATCTCAGGTTATTCACACCAACATGAACAATGACAGTCTCATATTTGTACTTGTTCTGGAGTGACCTGAGTGCTTGTGTTATGTGGCGGATTCTGGCTTCTGACAGGCAGCTAACAGTAACCTTCCACTTGTCCAGTCTAGTGAGTGGGACATCAGTGTGCCTGACTATAGAGTCACCTATTACTAGTGTGTTAGGTATGTTATTTCGATTTAAGGGCTGTGATTGTGCGGCACACTGATTTTGTGTTTTATGTGTTGTCTGGTTTGTGACGGGAAGTGCAGGTTGTTTGGGTGTCTGGTTTGGAGGTCTCTGATGCTTTTTCAGGTTTTTATTTAGAGCCTCCGAGTATGATTTTGTGTATTTATGTGTATTTTTTGCCAGTGCTGTTTTAGTAGGTCTGTATGCGGCTGGAGGTGTGGTGCAACTGTTAACCTTCTCCTCTTGACTGTCTGTTCCAGTCTTGGGTGGAGACAGCTTAGCTTCCAGTTTGGCTGTATAAGTGCATCTCTCGCATATGTTAGTGTTTTGTGGTAGGAGGAGAGGGTTGTCTGTGTACATGAGGCAGTTGTAACATTGCTTCAGGATACCCAGATTCACCAGCTGGACTGGAGAGTGCACCTGAAGTTGACCTTTGGTCATGCCTGAATAGTAGGGTGAGCTGCTTGGTTGGTGAGGGGTGAATAAAGAGCCTTGCCCTGCTGGGCAATCAGTGTCAGGGTATATTAGTGCTTGCTATTAGGTCTGAGCAAGTGCTGGGCTGTAAGATGCTTTTTGAGTGCTTAGGTTGAGAGTTAGACTAGTTTCAAGGGAAAAACTGAAGAGGAGACTTAGTGGAGCTGGGAATAATTTAACCGTAGCTAACTGGCATTGCCTGGTGTGCAAAACCATGCAAACGTGGTTTTTATAGTAGGGAAATGAAGGAATTAGCCCAAAATGGCCAATAAACTACTAACGTCTGGGCTGGAACCACTCCTCCAGGGACAGATAGGTTGCTCAAAGCTCCCCTCTCTGAGAGGTGAACAGAGAAACTTCCTTCTATCCAAGTAAGGTATGGGCAACTCAGAAACTAGTATCACAGCCCTGAATTCAGCACTGGCCTGAAAACTGGACTATACTAGATTAGAAAGGTGGGAAACAAGGAATTTTTTTGTTTTTGTTTTTTTGAAAAGATAAGGCAAAAACAGTAAAAAAAAATACACTTAAAACAGCTTTAAGTGACTACAAACAATCAGAAAAGGTTATTGGACTTTAGTGTGTAGCCTACAACAGTTAAACAAATTATTTAAACAAAAAACAACTTTTTAAAAGTGCAGGCAGTCAAATAAGTACAATATGTGAAAAAAAAGCTTTTAAATCACAATAAACACTGGAACATCTGCGTTTAGGCAGAAAACAGTTAAGTACAGAAAGAAAGTACAGAAAACTGGTACTTAATCACTCCAATGTCTCTCTTCTAAGCTAGAAGGCTTGTATCAGTTTAAGGCTTTCTAGTGCTAACCAGTAGGTTAGTTACAGGAAAGATGGGAAACAAGCGCAGATGTGGTCTTTTAAACCAGAAAGTTGAAAGAGATGGACAAACTGTCCAAATGGTCAATAAATTACAATTTCTGGACCAAGAACCTCTCCTCTCATGGTAGACAGGCTACCTAGTGCTTACCACTCCCACTGATAAGCTAGACGGCTTTCTTCCAACACAGAAAGGCTTGCAGGGCTCAGAAGCTTACCAATAGTCCTGGATACAGCAACTCTGTATCTGGACTAGGCTAGTTACAGAAAAGGTGGGAGACAAGTGTAAGTACAGCTTTTAAACCAGAACGTTGAAAGAGATGGGAAAAAAACTGCCCAAACGGCCAATAGCTACAATTTCTGGGCCAGGAACCACTCCTCTTGCGGTAGATAGGCTACCTAATGCTTACCTCTCCCGCTGATAAGCTAGAAGTCTTCCCTCCAACACAGAAAGGCGTGGGGGGCTCAGAAGCTTACAAAGAGTCCTGGATACAGCAAATCTGTACCTGGACTAGACTAGTTACAGGAAAGGTGGGGAACAAGTACAAACGTAGGCTTTTAAGTCAGCAAGTTGAAAGAGATGGAAAACTGCCCAAACGGCCAAATAAACTACAATTTCTGGGCCAAAACTCACTCTTCCCATGGAGGATAGGCTGCCTAGTGCTTACCACTCCCACTGATAAGCTAGAAGGCATCCCTCCAACACAGAAATGCTTGGGGGCTCAAAAGCTTACTAACAATCCTGGATACACAACTCTGCAACCAGACTAGGCTAGTTATAGGAAAGGCAGGAAACAGGCACAAGTGCGGCTTTCAAACCATAAAGTTGAAAGAGATGGAAAAAACCTGATGCTTACCACTCCCACTGATAAGCTAGAAGGCTTCCCTCCAACATGGAAAGGCTTGGGGAGCTCAGAAGCTTACAAAGAGTCCTGGATACAGCAAATCTTTGCCTGGACTAGACAAGTAACAGGAAAGACAGGAAACAAGCGCAAACACAGACTTTTAAATAAGAAGGTTGAAAGAGATGGAATAGCTTCCCAAACGGCCAATAAACTATAATTTCTGCACCAGAAACCACTCCTCCTGTGGCAGATAGGTTACCTAGTGCTTACAACTCCCACTGATAAGCTAGAAGACATCTCTCCAACACAGAAGGGCTTGGGGGGGCTCTGAAGCTTACCAACAGTCCTGGATACAGCAAATCTGTACCTGGACTACACTAGTTATAGGAAAGGCAGGGACCAAACGCAAAGCGGGCCTTTAACCAGAAAGTAGAAAGAGATGGAAAAACTGCCCAAATGGCCAATGAACTACAATTTCAGGGCCAAAACCCACTTTTCCCATGGTAGATAGGCTACCTAGTGCTTACCACTCCCACTGATAAGCTAGAAGGCTTCCCTGCAACACAGAAAGGCTTCGGGGGCTCAGAGCCTTACCAACAGTCCTGGATATAGCAAGTCTGTATCTGGACTTACTAGTTACAGCAAAGGCAGGAAACAAGCTTAGAATTTTTTTTTTGTTACAGAAAAACAGCAGTAAATACAATTCAAATTGTAGTGCAGGCCAGCACACCCGAGTGTGTAGCAACACTACGGCAAATACAGTTCAAATAAATGAAATTAAATTAACAAATGACTAAAAAACAAGTGCAAAAGGCAGTTAATTAGAAGGCTACTAACAAGCAGTAATAAGTGCAGAGTAAGAGCGACTGAACAGATAGCACGCAGAAGATCAACTAAGACAGTTATAGTAAGAGAAGCTGAATAAACTATATACATACATATATATATATATATATATATATATATATATATATATATATATATATATATATATATATATAGATAGATAGATAGATATAGATATATATATTTTTTTTTTTTGAGGGAGGGAACAGAGCAGGATTAAGAGGCTACAGGGGTTGTACTTCCCAAATGCTCTCTTTGTACACAGTAGGAGTGCCTGAAATCAGAATATGATCTCACTGCACTCAATTGAGTGAGCAAATGAGATGGGTCCAGAAGGAGTATCCAAATACAAATCTACAAGAGGGGTGGGCAATTTCAAAGCCACCAACATTAACAGCAAAAATACTGTAGAGAGACAGCCACAATTCACTTATACATCAAGCTGATTTCAGGTAGATGTTAGCCGGGCAAAGCTCTGATATTAAGCAGAGATAACTCAAAATGTACCACTTATTTAATGCAAGACAGAATGTCAGTGATGAGCTGAAACTACCCCCCATTGCTATCAATCGCTACACAGAAATTCTAAAAAGTACTCTGTAGAGATAGCCACAATTCCAGTTGAGTTAACATTCATTGAAAAACACAAATAAATAAATTAAATACAGTACTATATGCAAAAGAGCAGATAAAAGTGTACTTAATTTCACTTATACGTCCAGCTGATTTCAGGTAGATGTTAGCTGGTCAAAGTTCTGACATTAAGCAGAGATAACTCAAAATGTACCACTTATGTAAGGCAAGACAGAATGTCAGTGATGAGCTGAAACTACCCCCCACTGCTATCAATGGCTACACAAAAATTCTAAAAAGTACTCTGTAGAGAGACATCCACAACTTCAGTTGAGTTAATATTCAGTGAAAAACACAAATAAATAAATTAGTTAGTCAGGGAGAGCAGGCAGTGATGTCAGCAGTGGATTATGGCAAGCTGAGAAAGTGCCAGTTGGCTGAGATGTGCGAATTCAAAGGACAGGTGTATGCCAACTCGACTAAAGAAGAAATTATTGCAGACTTAGTCACAGCTGCATCACAGACCAGCAACCAATAAGACAGCCAGACTGGCCTTGGGGATGTACGGCTCTCAGAAAATGGAGAGTTCAACTTTTCCTCTGAGGATGTAAAAATCCTTCTGGAGTTAAAGAGACTTGAACTGGAGGTCAAAGGTTTGGAACTAGAATCAGCAGTAAGACTGAGATGTCTGGAAGCTGAAGAAAATGAGAGGCAGAGGCAATATGTAAAGGAGATACTGACTCTTCGCTAGGGTCATGGAGGTAATGGGGAAGGGAACAACCGAACCCCAGAAGCAAAAAAAGTCAGTTAATTTCTTCCACAATTTACAGAGGGTGATAATTTTTATTCATATGTTTGAAAGGGTATGTAAACAGTATAATGTTAACCAAGGAATCTGGGTATGGTTCCTGACCCCCTTAATTCATGGTAAAGCTGTAGCTGCTGTTTCCAAATTGTCTGATACTGACTGCTTAAATTATAATACAGTTAAAATTGTTTATTGGATTGTTTTAAATTAAAACCTGAGGCTTACGGAAAAAAGTTTTGTGAGCAGAGATGCAAGGCAGATGTAAGTGTGTGTGATTATATTGCTGAGTTAAGCACTTATTTTCATAGGTGGGTGAGTGAGTGTCAGGCCACCACTTTTGAAAAGCTGGCAGACCTTTTGGTGAGGGAACAAGCCCTTAGCACTTTGCCTAAGGTCATGAGAATCTGGTTGGCAGACAGAGAATACAACACTGCAGGTGAGTTGGGAAAAAAAGAGACCTATACCTAGCAAGTAGGTCATGACTGCAAAGGAAAGGGATACCCAGTGCTGCACATGGATATAAGGGAACCCATGGTGGGCAGTAGAAACTACCCCAACAGAGTCTGCCAGTAACAGGGGAAGCCACTAGTTCAGGTACATGGCCAGGATCAAGGGATAAATGTTTTAAATGTAACCAGTGAGGCCATGTAATATATACAAGTCTACAGAGACAAGGTGGAGAACAAAAGGTAGGAGAGCCAGCAAGTGGAAATAACAGAATGCCAGCAGTAAGTTGTCTGGAAACAACAAGGGTACCAAACTACTGCAAGAGGTTATATTATATCTTAACAGATGGGAAACAGGCCACTGCTAAGAGACACACAGCCTCTGACCTAACTATTGTGAAGCTTGCAATGGTTAAAGAGGAGCACTACTTGCTTGGGCAGTCTACTCTAGTCAGACCTTTAAGAGGGGCCTCATTCCAAATACCTTTGGCTAGGGCTGACCTTGACTGGCAGGGTGGAAAAGGAAGCATGCAAGTAGGTGTGTTTGAGGATATTCCTGCAGATGTCCTGATAGTGAATGATTTTGATAATGCAGTACATTGTGTGCATGCAATGACACACAGTCAGGCCTGGAGACAGGCATGTGGGTCTGGTAGCCTGGGGGTGGGGGGGACCCAAACATACTGCACACTTCAAGCCACTACTGCTGAGGTGGTTACTTCAGAGAGGGTGCTACCCTGTAGCAGTGAGACTGAAGATGAGCCACAGCTGCTGGTGAGTACTGATGTTCCCTTGGACATAGTGACTGTAAGGGCAGAGGTGAGTAGTAGTACCCAGGCTGACAGTGATGCACCACTCTCAGAGGATACCAGAGGTCCTGTGGAAGGAGAGCTGTGAATGGTTAAAAAGAGATATCTGAGACAGGCTCAGCTCTCAGACCCTACATTACAAGGCTTGAGGTGGGTAGCTGTGGAGGCACCTGATTCTCAGGGAAAGTGAAAATCTGTATACTGGGACAAAGAGTTACTGCATAAAAAGTGGACCCCTGAGGGAGGGCTAGAGGGTGAGAAAATACAGCAGTTGGCAGTGCCCAGAGCCTAAAATCTGGCACTTCTAGCCATACCCCACAACATTCCCTTTGCAGGTCATATGGGCATAAATTATACAAAGAGACTTATTATGCAGAACTTTTATTGACCTGGAATTTCCAGGGATGTAACAGGGTATTGCAGGACCTGTGGGCAGTGCCAAAAAGTAGGCAAGGCAAGAGACAAGGTCAAAGCTCCTTTGATACCTTTGCCTGTGATTGAGGAGCCATTTCGGAGGGTAGCTATGGATATCGTGGGACCTCTTAGAATCCTAAGTTCCACAGGGAAGAACTATATCCTAGTGGTAGTAGAGTATGCTACCATATACTCTAAAGTGATGGCTCTGTCCTCGATTGAGGCAGAAAAGGTGGCAAATGCTTTGTTACAGATTTTCTGTATGGTAGGTTTCCCAAATTAAATACTAACTGACAGAGGTGCCAATTTCATGTCAGACCTGCTGGCTTGTCTGTGGGAGGACTATGGGGTGAAATACCTAAAGATCAACCCCTACCACCCCCAGACTAATGGTCTGGTGGAGAGGTCAAACTGTACACTAAAGACCATGCTTTGGGCATTGGCAGACCTGTTTAAGAGGGAGTGAGACAAATATTTGTCCCATCTGTTGTTTGCCTACAGAGAAGTGCAAAAGGAGTCCACAAGTTTTTCACTCTTTGAGTTGCTGTGCGGGCATAGGATGAGTGGACCTCTAGATTTGATTTGTGATGAGTGGGAGGGTGAGTGTGATTCCCACAAGGAGTCTGATGTGACATATGTCCTAAATCTCAGGACAAGACGCAAGGAACTCATGGTCTTGGCCCAGGAGAACTTGGCAGAAGCCCAACAGAAGAAATAGGTCTGGTATGACAGGAATGTTTGAGCCAGAGAGTATGCAGGGGCAGCAGGTTATGGTTCTCATTCCTATCAGACACAATAAGCTGCAGGCAGCTTTGGAGGGATCCTTCAAATTGGTAAGGAAGGTCAGTGATGTTAATTTTATGGTAGAACTGTTAGGCAGGAGGCAGGGGCACAAATTGCACCATGTTAACATGATGAAACTCTACCATGACAGGGAGGCCTTGGTGCTAAGTATTTGCAGTAGAAGACAGAAGGAGTCTGAGGTGGATATATGGCTACAGAGAGCCAGCCAACAAAATCCCAAGTTACTATGGTGGAGCCTAGGGTTGCAGGCATATGATATGACAGTGCAACACTGTAATGTGGTCAGCAATCCAAAGGCAGCTGGGATCTCAAGATAGTGTATGGGGTAATGTATTCCCAGATAGACTCATCCCTCTCAAGAAACGTTTCTCAAGGCTCACTTGAAAAAGTAGCTTGAGCCTTCAAAGGAGGAAGAAGTGTGACAAAAGGAGGTACTGCCAGCACAGGTAGCTGGATTTTTGTAAATAATCGTATGCCATTTGTGAATATCAAACTAATTTATACAAGATTCTGGTGTTACAAATGTATTAGAACGTTATGTCTTATAAGATGCTTACATTACAGATGTATAAGTACTGCATGTCTTGTATATATATCAAACTGCTTTGTACAGATGTTTGTGTTGAACAGGTATTTGTAAAGTGCTTGTGCTTAAATGTATCCACAGTGTGTCCTACTGGAAGAGAACAGAAATGTACATGCGTTAGTGTAACTGTTTAAATGTATATGTTAACAGAGGAGACTGGAGGTTTAACCTCAGCCCAGCACACTTTAGAAAAATATTTGAAATTAAATTATTGTATAGGCTAGGCCATAAGGAGTCTATCTCTCAGGTTTCAATGCAGCTAGAGACACAAAGTCTGCACTGGGAAGCTTTCTGTATTATCTTTAGGGTGAACTAATTGCTACTCTGAAAGCATGAAGGAATGCAATTGTTTTATGACTTCCAGCATCTGCCAAAGGTCTGAGCAAAACCCCTTGCATGAGTATTTTTACAGGTAGATTCTAGATGCTGGCAGCTTCAGCAATGGGGGTTTTGCTTGGGAACTAGAATTCAGATGATGAGAAACTATGCCATTCTGCAAGCTATCCCAGCAGTAATATTTTAGATAATATTTTGAGAAGTCTCTTAGTAAGACAGAAAATTTAGCATTCTGTCTTGGACCTGACAACAACAAGAAGAACCATTCACTATATCTCCCTTGCTCTATAGTAAGTACGTTTCTAGGTAGCAATATAATTCTCTTAGATTCAGCCAGGAATATAGTGAAGCTTATTTTAGATATTTTTCTTTATTTGTCTGAGCCCGTCCTGCAATGTTGTTTTAACTATTTCCTGTGATTCTGAACTCTGATGTCACTATGAAAACATATTTAGTACTGTCTTGTTCTTTTATTATTTATTATTACTTACCTATATTATCAGACACAAAACCCATACTCCCAATCCTAAATCTGTCAAAAATATCAGATCCAAAAAGAACTTTAACCCTGAGCTATTCCAAAATGAACTAATAACATGCAATTGGTCTCCCTTAAAATATCTCCCTTTAGAAGAAGCCATCAAGTACTTTAACTCTAAATTTCTGGCTATTCTCAACCAACATGCTCCAACCAGATTAATTAGAGTTACAACCAACTCTGCCCCATGGCTTTCAAAAGAAACCAAAGACAAAATGGTCATCTGCCTTGGGACCAGTACCGATTAGACCTGTACCGATTAGACCTGTACACCTCCACGGTCGCTTCTTCGTGTAATAGGCCCCCAAGCTAAAAGTACACCGCGTGGCACCCAACCATCATGGCAGCCCTGAGACGTCCCTCTCCTTGTGCGAATGCACACAACTAACTAAAGTGTCTGCATATTAATCCTATCACTCAAACAGCTGCCTAGCCCCCAAGCTAAAAGTACACCGCGTGGCACCCAACCATCACGGCAGCCCTGAGGCGTCCTCTCCTTGTGCGAATGCACACAACTAACTAAAGTGTCTGCATATTAATCCTATCACTCAAACAGCTGCCTAGCCCCCAAGCTAAAAGTACACTGCGTGGCACCCAACCATCACGGCAGCCCTGAGACGTCCCTCTCCTTGTGCGAATGCACACAACTAACTAAAGTGTCTGCATATTAATCCTATCACTCAAACAGCTGCCTAGCCCCCAAGCTAAAAGTACACTGCATGGCACCCAACCATCACGGCAGCCCTGAGACATCCCTCTCCTTGTACGAATGCACACAACTAACTAAAGTGTCTGCATATTAATCCTATCACTCAAACAGCTGCCTAGCCCCCAAGCTAAAAGTACACCGCGTGGCACCCAACCATCACGGCAGCCCTGAGACGTCCCTCTCCTTGTGCGAATGCACACAACTAACTAAAGTGTCTGCATATTAATCCTATCACTCAAACAGCTGCCTAGCCCCCAAGCTAAAAGTACACCGCGTGGCACCCAACCATCACGGCAGCCCTGAGACGTCCCTCTCCTTGTACTGTGGTGTATAAAAACTTTAATTGCATTTTCTTACATCATAATATAGTTTTAATCTTTGACTGATCCATATAGGTAGTGTCATACATTCTCTCTCTCTCTATATATATATATATATAAATAAATATATATATATATATATATATATATATATATATATATATATATATATACATATAGATAATTGTTGGGGTTCAAATTTTGAAATCAGCACTGAGAAATCAAGTAGGATTTTCTGGTACTACTGCGGTGGTGGTGCTGCGGTAGCATTGTCGACTCACAGTAAGACGTTGTCATGTTCGATCCTCAGCTAGAGCGTCTTCTGTGTGGAGACATGCGTGAATGGGCGTACCTTCGTTGAAGGTTGTGCATCAGGGCCGGCAACTCGGCACGTAAAAATCTACTGCCAATCATTAGCGGACCGGAGTTCCGCTGTGGCGACCCCTAACTGGGAAAAGCCGAAAGACACAACAACAATAACAACAACTGAGATAGGAAAACACATTTTAGTCAAATGTTGGCTGTGAAGTAACTGCTAGGCCTACATTTCTAATGTCCTTTTTCTGTAAATTTAAATTGTTAGAAATGAACATCCTACAAGTTCTCCAGTATAGCTGAAAACATGACAGAAGATAATACTTTACACTTGCTGCTGCTTTTCCATGTCTTTCTACTAAGAAATCAGGTCCCTATAGCTATTTAAATGAAAAAAAAAATATCCAAAATGGTGAAAGCAAATTAAAAAAGCTACAAACATATCTTTTTAACTGAAAACTACTTTCCATGATGCAAACAAATAAGAGGACAGGATAAGTAGATTTCATATGAACAACATTTGTATAATGCATCCTGCAATATGTCATCAATGGAAACACATTAAAACTTGTTCAGGTCAGAACTTTATGAATACTTCAGAAGGTTAATATAAGGAGTTTTGACATGGTGGAGTTAACTTTTCAGTAGTGGAAGGCTGAGTCTGAGCAGCTGATGGTGGCATCATCAGCATGCTGTACTAAGGTGTCAGGCTCGCTGGCTTTGTGCAGGTTGTTTGTGAAAATATTAAAATATATTGGGCCTAGAATTGACCCTGTGGTACACTAATGGAAACAGGGAGGAAGGAGGATAGGTCCTGATTCCATTTTATGGCCTGTTGTCTGTTGGAGAGATAGCTACAGTACCAAGAAGCTGGTGAGATATTGTGTCGAATGCCTTTGGCATACCTAGAAACAGGGAGGATATTAGGTTACCATTTTTTCTGTTGGTATTTATGTTTTTTGAGAAACTATAGCTGTTGTTTTGCTGTGGTGTGGTCAAAAGCCATGCTTTGTGGGGAAGAGTAGTTTGTAGTTTATGAGATGGATTAGGAGTTGGGAGTGTATGCATTTTTCTCAGATTTTGGACAGAGGGGAGAGAATTGCATTGGTGCAGTAGTCAGAGTGATCTGTGATTGATCCATCTTTGTGAAGTGGTGTAATATGTGATTTTGTTCTAGATAGTGTGTACATAGTTTACTGTGATAGATCTATTTATTAATATTGAGATGGGGTATGCCAGGGCGTTGGGTATTCAAGAGGGAGTCTGTCAACAACTAGTACAGTGATTTTCAATTTCTGAAGGTATTTTTTTATATTTGAGGTATGTATTTGGTGGAAAGAAAAAGAAGGCTATTGTGAGTCTTGTTGCTGGGAACAGAGGGATAATAGGGTAGATTAGATTCTAGTAGAGATAGGACGGATTAAACGAAGTCTGTCCTAAATTGGGTGGCTATGTGATCTGTGTCATTGCTTGTGATAGGAGATAGGGTGGTGGTTTGACCGGGGTACAGTAGGGTTTTTATGGTTGTCTAGAACTGCTTGGTATTGTGGTGAAGTCTGTCTTAAACAGAGTAAAAGAATGGAATTGTTTCTAGTTTAACCAGTTGTGTACATTGATATCTATGTTGTCTAAAAATGTTCCACTTCTGAGATGTTCTGTCTTTATTTCTTACAGACTTTGTATTTAACATGAACTGTTTAGTTTCTTTGCTTCTTTTTTATAAGGATTTTTGCCATGGTCTGCTATGCTCATACTAAATAAATGTTAAGGAATGCATTACTGAAATGGGTAACAGCATCTTCTAATGGTAGTTTTTAGAGTATTCCAGTTGCATTGGGAGAGGTAATCTGTAATGGTGTCTCTGTTAAAAGATGAGAGTCTATGTACTTGTTTTAATACTGTATGTTTGGGGGGGTGATTAGTTTGTCTTGTGATAAATGTGGGGAGATAGTCACTGATGTCTGGGAGACATCTAAAGGTGCTTATATTTGAGGGTGAGGTGGTAAAGATCCAGTGCCTGTTGATGTGTTTGTCGGTTATAGTTGTTAAAGTCATTACTTGTGTGAAACTGAATAGATTAACAGAGAGGGAAGAGAGTCAGTGTTTATAAGTAAATAGTCTATATTTGTATCACCAAGCATAATATATTAGTTTCTTTATTTACATTAATAGAAAACCATTGAAAGGTGTCTTTGTAAATGGGAATGCTGTTGCCTGGGGTAATATATATGGCAGCAATGCTTATAGTTTTGTGTCTGTTCAGGTGTAGACGGGTAATATATATTTCTGTGTTGGGATATTTGGGATAACTCAGGGGGCATCTGGTGATGTTTAGTGTGTTTTTAAAAAGTATTGCAATCCCTCCAGCTTTTTTTGTGTATTCTGTCATTTCTTATTATATTGTATCCTGGGGGAAGGATTTCTTCATCTTAATGTTTGGTTTTAGTCAAGTTTCAGTGATGATTAGAATGTCTGGGTTACAAGCTACAAGGCATGCATTAAGATCTGGAATTTTGCTATAGATGCTTCTGAGGTTTATGTGCATTAATAGTAGGTTGTGTTTAGAATTATTGGGTTGCATGTTGGTAATGGCAGAAGCTGATGGGTTAGATGGGGTTTGGTTGGTTGGAAGGGAAGGTCCATGTTTATGGTGGTTGTCTGCACAGACTGGGAGAGTGGAAGTGTGGTGACAGAAGTTGGACCATTTATTTGGTCTGATGCTGATATATGGGTCTGGTCATTCTCTTTAATGTTGCTGTAATTGAAGGGGGTCAGTGTTCCTAATGGGTAGAGACTGTGTGCAATTGTGTACACAGTTGGTGGGCATAAGCAAAGGTATGGCATCTTGCTCGATAGATGTCATCGTTCCATTGTACTCAGCCATCACTAGACCAATCACTGAGCACAAGGCCCTCTTTGATATGTTGCTGGCAGGAATATGCAACATCTGCAATGTCCACAGAGGTTCCTAACAATAAGACTACATACTAGAGACAACATGTCCTCTGCAGACTGTCTCACAGCCTTACCCTTGTACTCCATGTCCTTCAGGACTGTTGAAAGGTGATCTGTGTCTGGTATTCAAAGCGCTCAGTAATCCAGCCCTTATGCACCTATTGCACATAAGCAAAACAAATAACATCAGAAACACCTGATCTAGAGACCTAAACCTCAGCTGTAACATTAATAAGATATGCTGGAGAGATGAGTATTAGTCTCAGAGACTACCTCCTTCTCTGGAACAGGCTTACTGCCCATGTGAAGCGGTGTTCCTCCCTGAACTTATTCAACTCCAAATTGGATTCGTGGATGGGGAGTCATATATTTACCCTTGGTCTGCAACCTATGGCCCTGTCAGAGAAAAGAAGCTTGTAAATGCTCAACCAGTCATACCCAAGCTGTACCCTATAAAATGAGTGATATCAGAACCTGTTGAATACATTTAAAAAGCACGGCTAAACTTAAAAAAGGCCCTTTAGGGTCATTAGCCTATTAATCATCTATGAACCTATGAATAGCTTGATCAATCAGTCTTTAAATACTGAATCGTACTGCCATTAAGTGATCACACTACTGAATGAGCATTAACTCATTTAATGCTGAATTATACACAAAAGTTAAATCACATATAGAATGCTTCTTTCCAGATTAAAAAAAAACTACCTTGAAAATGTGAAAGTGCATAACAGCACATAAAAGGTTCCCACATTAACCATCTGCCATCCTTTCTTTCTATTCTAAAACAGAGTTCCACACCATAGGTCTACTGTGTATGTGCAATAGCATGACCACCAGGCAGCTAGGATACAATTTGCAATATTTTCAATATATATTATGTGGATAGTCACGTGTTGAATTTTGACAAGTTTTTAATTCACATCAATCTTTAATTTGTTTAATCAGTCACATTATTAAATATCTGTGTAGAAATTAATATTGTGAATATAACATATTGCATTGTACTGGTAGAGCACCTGATACTTCTTCAGTAAAGAATATTTCATAACTGTACTATGGATATTTTTGTTGCTGTAGTTATTGGTCTGTTTACTTAAAAATATACATAAATAAGTACAGTATATGCCTCCACCCACAACACACATGGAGGATATCTCTAACACAAGTGGTGAAAGTTGCAAGAATGATTTATTCCATGAAATAAAACCAAAGCAAAGCAATTTTGCCCAAAATGGTTTCTTTACCGTAGCTATCTAATATTTTAACCACGTATATTTAAATAAAATTATCTTCACGGGTCACTATGAATTAATGAATAATAATCCAGTTCCATTTTATATAAATATACCATCAGTGTAAAACACAAAATAAACTTTCATTCAATGAAGCATCTTGAATACATGTGTGATGAAAGGATGTACTGCCAGCTGGAATTTTGTTAACAGAAGAAACTGGAGGGTTAACCTCATTCCAGCAAACTTTAGAAAAATATTTGAAATTAAATTACTTTATAGGCTAGGTCATAAAGAGGCTATCACACAAAGTCTGTACTAGAAAACTTTATGTATTGTCTTTAGGGTGAACTAATTGCTACTCTGAAAGCATGACGGAGTGCAGTTGTTTTATGACTTCCAGCATCTGCCAAAAATCTGATCAAAAACCCTTGTATGAGTATTTTTACAGGTAGATGCTAAATACTGCCATCTTCAGCAATTGTGGTTTTGCTTGGGAAGTAGAAGTCAGATTACTAGAAATTATGTCATTCTGCAAGCTATTCCAGCAGTAATATTTTAGATATTATTTTGAGAAATCTCTTAGTGAGACAGAGTATTCTACATACTGTCTTGGACCTGACAACAAGAAGAAGATCCATTCACTACATCTGCCTTTTTCTTTCACAGTAAGATTGGACACCCTTTGTTAAGGACCTTAAAGTAGCTGATAAGGAGTGACTGGTGACAGTGATAACTACCTTATAGTATGGGCAGAAGGGGGCATAGCCAGTAAACCTGCGCCAGCCTTTCCTAGGTGTGTGTGTGTGTGTGTGTGTGTGTGTGTGTGTGTGTGTGTGTGTGTGTGTGTGTGTGTGTGTATGTGTGTGGAGATCTTGGCTTGGTGACTCAGCTGAGATCTCAACTCTATAGCTGTACCAGTGGGGAGTATTTTTTCATATCTAGAGGAAGAGGGATAAACCAGCTCTTGGACAGACTGTGGTCTCTGTGTGCTCTTAAGGGAAATTTCACTTAATTCAGAGAGCTGGATCTGGAAATACTGTGTGTATACCTGTTATCCTCCCACTGAATATCCCCCACAGGTGCCAGTGGTGAGGACTGAGGCTTCTTGATTACTCGTTGGCAGTGGTGGGTCATCACATATTAATTGGCTGGCAGTGGTAGGATCACCACATCACATATTTGGATTCAGTGATGTGGATATTGAATGCCTGTAGCCTGTAAACAGTGTCCACTAAAGAAGGTGTTTGTACTCTGAAGCACCCACATGGCAAACATTGAGAGTTTCATATCACAACAGTTTTATTTATTTTTTGTTAGCTTAGTTCATAGGTTCATAGGTTCATAGGTAGGTACTAGACTATCTGCCCGAGGGCATATATAGGCCTAGCCAGAGTGTGTTGGCTTTTGCCGCCCCATTGATTAATTAACTAATCCTCTGTCAAGCAGAGCCAATGAAGTGATCCCAGGGGTGTATTTTCTGTTACCCATCCACTCGTTAAGGTTTCTCTTGAAGAGTGATAGTGAGGTGCTCTGCTTGATGTAATTTGGAATTTTGTTCCAAAGCATGGGGAGTCTCTGTGACAGGAATCTATCCCTCCAGCATGTTCTATTTATTGTTGTGGTGAGGTTTAGCTCACTATAGAGCGTGGCTCGCAGTGACTTGGATTTCTTTAGGTGGAGCGTGTCCATCAGTTCTGAGTTGGACATGGTTTTGTATATCAGGCAGAGATCACCTCTGAGTAAGTGATATGCCACTGAATACAGTCGGAATTTTTTCAGTCAGGCTGCATACGGCATATGTAGAACATCGATATCTGTGCAGTAACAGAAACCTGGTTCAAGGCTCTCGAGAGCACCCCAGCACTACCAGGTTATACCTCATACCATGCTTTTCGGCCCCAAAACTTGGACCGAACCACAAAAGGAGAAGGAGTATCAATATTCGTCAAAGATACCCACACCTCCAGGTTGGTGGCACAGCACGAAGCATCAGAGACTATCCATGTGCAACTAACAGTAGGTAAAACTGCCTTCCAGTTTATAGCCTGCTACAGAACACCCTCCCAAACCCAGGAACCCCACTCGGCCTTCCTGAGAACACTGGAAAATATGAAGGTCTCTCCAAACACCATTATATTGGGTGACTTCAACTACCCAACCATAGACTGGGAGCATTACTCTAGCTCCAACACCCTAGCCCAAAGGTTCCTAGAATTTATAAACTCAAATGCTATGGAACAACTTGTTACCACTCCCACAAGAGGGGAAAACATACTGGACCTGATCATCACCAACATGGGGACTCTATGCTCCAGACCAGAAGTGTATCCCTCACTGGTAAGATCAGACCATAAACTAATCTCACTGGATATTCACATCCCAACCCCACCCCATGCCCAGAAAACCACAGTGAAAAACTTCTCTAAAGCAAATTTCACACTCCTCAAAACCAAGGTGGAATCCTTCAAAGCCCCCGGGCCTGTGGATAATATGGCCCAGACCACAAAATCATTTATAAACGCATTCTATGAACACCTTCAGGAATGCATGGATCATGCAATCCCAAATAAAACCAAGACCCAATCCTCCAAAGGCAGATGTCCTGTCTGGTGGACCCCAGCCATAAACAAACTATACAATAGAAGGAGGAAGCTACTACATGATAGAGCAAAATCCCAAAAAGGGAAGGCATCTCTGATCAGTATTAGCAAAAAACTACGGGCACTCATAAAATTGTCTAAGGCCAGCTTCGAGGGAAAAATTGCACAGGACACTAAGGATAATCACAAGGCTTTCTTTAGTTATGTTAGGAACCTGAGTGGGAATTCCCAGATATGCTCAGAATTAGTCCAAAATGACAAAAAATACATCGAACCCACAGACATTGCCAACATCCTAGCTGACAGGTTCAGCAAACTTCTCCCCACCAAAAGGGCTAATATCTATCACAGCAGAGTGCTGCCCCCCTGACATCTCAGATGTTCAGGTAAGAGCTGCCCTCTCCAAAGCAAGAAACACAGCATCAGTGGGACCAGACGGTGTCCTGGGCTGCGTCCTACATGAACTCCAAGAAAAGCTAAACCCAACCTAAAACTACTGTTCAATCTCAGCCTTACTACAGGATATGTACCCAAAGAGTGGCGTACAGCAACAGTGGTCCCTCTCCACAAAGGTGGTGCCTCAACGGATCCTGGAAACTATTGCCCCATAAGTCTCACTAGCTTGGTCTGCAAAGCTATGGAAAGGATCATCATGGACCTTATAAATAAAGATATTGGGGACCTGCAGACACTGGATCCTACCTAGTTCGGCTTTGTTAAGGGCAGATCCTGCCTCTTGAACCTGGTCGATTTCTTTGAAACAGTCACCAAGGCCATTGACAAGGGGAAGGTGGTCCACACAGCCTACCTGGACCTCGCAAAAGCCTTTGATACAATACCCCACTCGGGCATTATAGAAAAGCTCACCAGCTTAAATATAACCCCCTATGTCACTAGATGGGTTGCAAACTGGCTCAAGGACAGAACCCACATGGTTAGAATAGCTGGAGCCATGTCACACTCCAAACCAGTTACAAGTGGCGTCCCACAAGGCTCAGTCCTGGGACCTCTCTTGTTCGGTATATATTTCTCGGAGGTACAGGCCAACATGGAAGGACTGTGGCTGAACAAGTTCGCAGATGACTGCAAACTGGGTGCCATAATTGACTCTCCAGCCGACACAAACATCCTCCAAAAGGGCCTCATAGAAACAGACAACTGGTGCCAGAGCCATGGCCTCAAGCTAAATGCCAAAAAGTGTATAGTCATCCCCTTTGGCAAAAACAAAGTGCCCACAAATTACCACACAGGTGGTAATCCATTAAGTACAGAAGAAGTAATTAGGGACCTGGGGACCCAAGTTGATAGCAATCTCTCATTTGACAACCACGTGGCCAAAGTAGTTAGAAAAACATTTTATATAGCCCACCTAATCATGAAGGGATTCACATCTAGATCAGGGGAGGTCATCGTGCCTCTTTACTCATCCCTCATCAGGCCCATAATTGAGTACAATGCCCTTTTGGGATGTACCTTACCAGACACCTGCAGCAACTGGAAAGACCCCAAAAGTACCTCACCAAGAGGATCAAGGGGCTCAAACAGATGCCGTATGCTGCCTGGTTAAAGAAACTCCAGCTCTACTCAGTGGCATACCGCCTGCTCAGAGGCGATCTGTGCCTGACGTATAAAGCCATGTCCAACCCGGAATTAATGGACATGCTGCACCTCAGAAAATCCAAATCCCATCGAGCTACGTGCTCGAGGGACTTGAACCTCAGCACTGAAATAAATAGGACATGCTGGAGGGACAGATTCATAACCCAGAGGCTCCCTTCACTCTGGAATAAAATCCCAGTCCAGGTTAGGCAGAGTCCCTCATTGACTCTCTTCAAGAGGAATCTTGATGAGTGGATGGGAGATCGTAGGTTTACCCCGGGTATCACTTCTGTGTCACTGTTAGACAGAGGCACAGTATACTAACCTTGAAAAAGGGCATAGCAAAATTAATTTAATATGGGTGGCAAAAGCCATACACACTCTGACTAGGCTTATAAATGCCCTAGGGCAGATAGCCTAGTATGAACCTATGAACCTATGAACCTATATGTTTGAGGCCAGTAATCCTCTTAGTGAGGTACTTTTGTGGTCTTTCCAGCTGTTGGAAGTGTCTTGTGAGGTACATCCCAAATGGGGCATTGTACTCTATGATGGGTCTAATGAGTGACAAATAGAGGGACACTATAACCTCTTTATTTCTAAATGCGAACCCTTTAGTAATTAGATGGGCCACTAGAAGGATTTCCTAACTACTTTCGCAATATGATTGTCAAAGGAGAGATTACTATCTACCTGGGTCCCAAGATCTCTTATTACCTCTTCTGTATTAAGGGGGCTGCCACCTATGTGGTAATTCATGGGTGTTTTTTTTTTCCCAAATGGGATGACTATGCATTTTTTGGCATTTAGCTTGAGACCATGACTTTGACACCAGGTGTCCGTCTCAGTAAGGCCCTTTTGGAGGATGTCCGTGTCAGCCGGAGAGTAAATTATGGCTCCCAGTTTGCAGTCATCGGCAAACTTGGTTAGCCATAGTCCTCCTGTGTTTGCCTGTATTTCTGAGGAGTATATGCTGAAAAGTAGGTGTCCCAGGACCGAGGCTTGTGGGACACCACTTGTGACTGGTTTAGATTCGAACCTGTAGCCCGCTATTGTTACCATGGGATTTCTGTCTGTAAGCCAGTTGGCAACCCATCTCGTGATGTAGGGGTTTATGTTCAGGCTGGTGAGTTTTTCTGTAATACCCGAGTGGGGAATGGTGTCGAAAGCCTTGGAGAGGTCAAGGTAGGCTGTGTGAACCACCTTTCCTTCGTGTATGGCCTTGGTGACTGTCTTGAAGAAGTCAACCAGGTTTAGTAGGCATAATCTGCCCTTAACAAAGCTGAACTGGGTCGGATCCAGTGTTTGGAGGTTCCCACTGTATTTATTAATGAGTTCCATGATGATGCGCTCCATAGCCTTGCAGACCAGGCTAGTCAGGCTTATGGGGCGATAGTTACCAGGGTCAGTTGTGACCCCTCCTTTGTAGAGAGGAATAACCATTGCTGTGTGCCATTCTATGGGCACATAGCCTGTGGAGAGGGTGAGGTTGAACAGCGTGTTTGGGTGGGGGGTTAGTTTGTTCTGTAGTTTGTGCAAGACGCAGCATGGGACACCATCTGGTCCCATTGACACTATGTTTTTGGCTTTTGAAAGGGCTGTTTTCACCTGTGCATTCATAGGTTCATAGGTTCATAGGTTCATAGGTTAGTACAAGGCTATCAGCCCTAGGGCCTATACAAGCCTAGCCATAACAATTCCCTGGCTATTTCTTCCCACACTATTTAATTCCCTGGACCCCTGTCTAGCAGGGCGACTGACATGATCCCTGGGGTGAATTTCCTTTCTCCCATCCAATCATCAAGGTTCCTTTTGAAGAGGACCAAAGAGGCACTCTGCTTGACATGTATGGGCAATCTATTCCAGAGTCTGGGGAGTCTCTGGGTCAGGAACCTATCCCTCCACATATTTTGTTTATTATGATGACAAGGTTTAGAACCCTGGAGCATGTGGCTCTGAGGGATTGGGATTTCTTTAAGTGTAGCATGTCCAACAGCTCTGGGTTTGACATGGCCTTGTATGTTAAGCAAAGATCGCCTCTGAGTAGACGATATGCGACAGAGTATAGCTGGAGTTTTTTAAGGCGGTCAGCGTAGGGCATTTGCTTTAGGCCTGTGATTCTTTTAGTGAGGTATTTCTGTGGCCTTTCCAGTTGTTGTAGATGTCTTGAGAGGTACATACCAAATGGGGCATTGTATTCTATAACGGTTCTAATGAGGGATGAGTACAGTGGGACAATGACCTCCTTTTTTCTGGATGAAAAGCCCTTAGTGATGTGGTGTGCCATATAGAAGGATTTCCTGACTGTTGAGGCGATGTGGTTATCGAAGGTGAGACCACTGTCCACCTGTGTCCCTAAGTCTCTTATCAAACTTTCGGTGTTTAGTGTACTGCCACCTATATGGTAATTCACGGATACATGTTTTTTTCCAAAGGGGATAACTATACATTTCTTGGCATTGAGCTTGAGCCCATGGCTCTGGCACCAAGCATCTGTTTCTGTAAGGCCCTTTTGTAGAGTATCCACATCATTTGGGGATTCAATAATGGCTCCCAGTTTGCAGTCATCTGCAAACTTTGTTATCCAGAGTGCCTTAGTGTTGGCCTGTACTTCAGAGAAGTAGATGCCAAACAAGAGTGGTCCCAGGGCTGAACCCTGAGGTACTCCACTTGTCACTTGTCTGGAGCTGGATTTGGAGTCGGCTACTTTTACAGTGTGGGTTCTATCAGTAAGCCAGTTAGCAACCCATTGGGTGACGTAGGGATTAATGCTCAGCTTAGTAAGTTTATCTATGATTCCAGAGTGGGGGATGGTGTCAAAGGCCTTGGCAAGGTCTAGATAGGCTGTGTGGACCACCTTACCCTTGTCCATGGCTCTGGAGACTGATTCGAAGAAGTCAATCAAGTTCAGGAGACAAGATCGGCCCTTCACGAACCCAAACTGGGTGGGGTCCAGTGTTTGAAGGTTGCCAATGTCTTTGTTTATAAGTTCCATGATAATACGCTCCATGGCCTTGCAGATAAGGCTTGTCAGACTGATGGGACGGTAGTTTCTGGGATCCAAGGTGGATCCCCCCTTGTGGAGTGGGATAACTGTAGCTGTGCACCACTCAGTGGGCACAAAACCTGAGGTGAGGCTATAATTAAACATGACACTTAGGTGAGGTGCCAGTTCATATTGTAGTTCATGTAGTACACAGCCCGGGATGTCATCTGGTCCCATGGATGCTGTATTCTTAGCTTTGGAGAGTGCGTTTTTTACCTGTGTGGCTGTTATTACCGGAATCTGGCAATCTTCTGGTATTGAGATGGGCCATTTAGGGGGTGAGAGGGGGGGTGAAGTTGGCACTGAATCGATCTGCCAGGATATTGGCAATATCCTTGGGATCAGTATATTTAATGCCATTCTGTTTTAGCTCAGAGCAGATCTGAGCATTGCCATTTAGATTCTTGACATAGTTATTATAATGTGATTTTTGGGACACTACACTTTTCCGGTATTGTTGTGGGCCCTTTTGGAGGTGAGGGGGGGGGGAGTGAAGTTTGCACTGAATCTATCTGCCAGGATGTTGGCAATATCAGTAAGTTCAGTATATTTTGTGCTATTTTGCAGTAGTTCAGTGCATATCTGTGAGTTGCCACTTAGATTCTTAACATAGTTAAAGAAGGCTTTGTGGTTATCTTTTGAGTCCTTGGCTATTTTTCTTTTGAAGTTAGCCTTGGATGATTTCATGAGGGACCTTAGTTTCTTACTGATACTGATCAGGGATGTCTTTCCTTCTTGGGATTTGCTTTCTTTCTGAACTAGTTTCCTCCTTCTATTGTATAGCTTGTTTATTGCAGGGGCCCACCAAACTGGTTTCCTTCTCTTAGAGGAGTGAGTCTTGGTTTTGCTAGGGATGGCATGATCCATGCATCTTTGTAGGTGCTCATAGAGTGCATTTGTAAAGGTTTCTGCATCTTGGGCAGCGTTATCCTTTAGCGTGGGGGCTGTGAAACTTACCACCTCTGTCTTAAGTAAGGCGAAGTTTGCTTTAGAAAAGTTTTTTACTGTGGTTTCCTTAGTTGGGGGTGGTGGTGGGGTGTGGACATCCAGAGTGATTAGTTTACTGTCTGATCTAACCAGTGAGGGGTTGACCTCCGGTGTGGAACACCTGTCGCCCATGTTGGTGATGACCAGGTCCAATATGTTTTCACCTCTGGTAGGGGAGTTTACCAGCTGATTCAGGGCATTTGAGATGATGAATTCTAGGAAGCGGATGATGAATTCTAGGAAGCGCTGGGCCTGGGAATTTGTACTTGAGTAGTTTTCCCAGTGAATGGTAGAGTAATTGAAATCACCCAATATCAGGGTGCTTGGTAGAACCTTCATGTTTTCCAGTTTCTCCAGAAAGGTGGAGTGATGGTCTTGGGTCATGGAGGGTGATCTGTAGCAGGCCACAATTTGCATTGCAGATTTGCCCGATGTTAGTTGCACATGGATGATCTCAGAGGTATCATGCTGCACCACTAACCTGGAGTTGTAGGTATCCTTGATGAATATGGATACACCCTCTCCTTTTGTGTTTTGGTCCGTGTTCTGTGGCTGAAACATGTGGTATGAGTTGTAGCCCAATAGTGCTGGGGTGCTCTCTGGAGCCTTGAACCAGGTTTCAGTTACTGCACAGATGTCAACGTTCTCCATACTGAGGAGTGCTTCGAGCATGTGCATTTTGATATTTAAACTCCTGGCATTGAGTAGCATAACCCTCAGTTTTTTGTTAATTGTGCTGTTTACGGAGGTGGGTTTGACTTTTGAGCCTTGCCTAAAAAAGGCACTATGGGGTCAGCAAGAGCCTTGGCCAGTATTTGAAAGACTAGGGTGACAGGTGAAAGCCACCTGTTGTGAAGCAATGCGGCTTGTCGAGCATGTCGTCCCAAGCTGACAGACACTGGATCCCCTTTGAATGATACCAGAAGCTTAGCTAATTGTTGAAATTGATCATTTTTTCTTAATACTGAGGTATCATTCTTGGTGAGGGCAGGATGCTACTCAGGGTCAGTTTCATACCAGCCTGGGCTGCATGATCAGAGAGCTCTTCCATGTCTCTTTTCATGTAGTCCAGGGAGGTACGTCTCAGGTTATTCACACCAACATGAACAATGACAGTCTCATATTTGTACTTGTTCTGGAGTGACCTGAGTGCTTGTGTTATGTGGCGGATTCTGGCTTCTGACAGGCAGCTAACAGTAACCTTCCACTTGTCCAGTCTAGTGAGTGGGACATCAGTGTGCCTGACTATAGAGTCACCTATTACTAGTGTGTTAGGTATGTTATTTCACCTTAAGGGCTGTGATTGTGCGGCACACTGATTTTGTGTTTTATGTGTTGTCTGGTTTGTGACGGGAAGTGCAGGTTGTTTGGGTGTCTGGTTTGGAGGTCTCTGATACTTTTTCAGGTTTCTATTTAGAGCCTCCGAGTATGATTTTGTGTATTTATGTGTATTTTTTGCCAGTGCTGTTTTAGTAGGTCTGTATGCGGCTGGAGGTGTGGTGCAACTGTTAACCTTCTCCTCTTGACTGTCTGTTCCAGTCTTGGGTGGAGACAGCTTAGCTTCCAGTTTGGCTGTATAAGTGCATCTCTCACATATGTTAGTGTTTTGTGGTAGGAGGAGAGGGTTGTCTGTGTACATGAGGCAGTTGTAACATTGCCTCAGGATACCCAGATTCACCAGCTGGACTGGAGAGTGCACCTGAAGTTGACCTTTGGTCATGCCTGAATAGTAGGGTGAGCTGCTTGGTTGGTGAGGGGGTGAATAAAGAGCCTTGCCCTGCTGGGCAATCAGTGTCAGGGTATATTAGTGCTTGCTATTAGGTCTGAGCAAGTGCTGGGCTGTAAGATGCTTTTTGAGTGCTTAGGTTGAGAGTTAGACTAGTTTCAAGGGAAAAACTGAAGAGGAGACTTAGTGGAGCTGGGAATAATTTAACCGTAGCTAACCGGCATTGCCCGGTGTGCAAAACCGTGCAAACGTGGTTTTTATAGTAGGGAAATGAAGGAATTAGCCCAAAATGGCCAATAAACTACTAACGTCTGGGCTGGAACCACTCCTCCAGGGACAGATAGGTTGCTCAAAGCTCCCCTCTCTGAGAGGTGAACAGAAAAACTTCCTTCTATCCAAGTAAGGTATGGGCAACTCAGAAACTAGTATCACAGCCCTGAATTCAGCACTAGCCTGAAAACTGGACTATACTAGCTTATAAAGGTGGGAAACAAGGAATTTTTTTGTTTTTGTTTTTTTGAAAAGATAAGGCAAAAACAGTAAAAAAAATACACTTAAAACAGCTTTAAATGACTACAAACGATCGGAAAAGGTTATTGGACTTTAGTGTGTAGCCTACAACAGTTAAACAAATTATTTAAACAAAAAACAACTTTTTAAAAGTGCAGGCAGTCAAATAAGTACAATATGTGAAAAAAAAGCTTTTAAATCACAATAAACACTGGAAAATCTGCGTTTAGGCGGAAAACAGTTATGTACAGAAAGAAAGTACAGAAAACTGGTACTTAATCACTCCAAAGTCTCTCTTCTAAGCTAGAAGGCTTGTATCAGTTTAAGGCTCTCTAGTGCTAACCAGTAGGTTAGTTACAGGAAAGATGGGAAACAAGCGCAGATGTGGTCTTTTAAACCAGAAAGTTGAAAGAGATGGACAAACTGTCCAAATGGTCAATAAATTACAATTTCTGGACCAAGAACCTCTCCTCTCATGGTAGACAGGCTACCTAGTGCTTACCACTCCCACTGATAAGCTAGACGGCTTTCTTCCAAAACAGAAAGGCTTGCAGGGCTCAGAAGCTTACCAATAGTCCTGGATACAGCAACTCTGTATCTGGACTAGGCTAGTTACAGAAAAGGTGGGAAACAAGTGTAAGTACAGCTTTTAAACCAGAACGTTGAAAGAGATGGAAAAAAAACTGCCCAAACGGCCAATAGCTACAATTTCTGGGCCAGGAACCACTCCTCTTGCGGTAGATAGGCTACCTAATGCTTACCTCTCCCGCTGATAAGCTAGAAGGCTTCCCTCCAACACAGAAAGGCGTGGGGGGCTCAGAAGCTTACAAAGAGTCCTGGATACAGCAAATCTGTACCTGGACTAGACTAGTTACAGGAAAGGTGGGGAACAAGTACAAACATAGGCTTTTATGTCAGCAAGTTGAAAGAGATGGAAAACTGCCCAAACGGCCAAATAAACTACAATTTCTGGGCCAAAACTCACTCTTCCCATGGAGGATAGGCTGCCTAGTGCTTACCACTCCCACTGATAAGCTAGAAGGCATCCCTCCAACACAGAAAGGCTTGGGGGCTCAAAAGCTTACTAACAATCCTGGATACAGCAACTCTGCAACCAGACTAGGCTAGTTATAGGAAAGGCAGGAAACAGGCACAAGTGCGGCTTTCAAACCATAAAGTTGAAAGAGATGGAAAAAACCTGATGCTTACCACTCCCACTGATAAGCTAGAAGGCTTCCCTCCAACATGGAAAGGTTTGGGGAGCTCAGAAGCTTACAAAGAGTCCTGGATACAGCAAATCTGTGCCTGGACTAGACCAGTAACAGGAAAGACAGGAAACAAGTGCAAACACAGACTTTTAAATAAGAAGGTTGAAAGAAATGGAAAAGCTTCCCAAACGGCCAATAAACTATAATTTCTGCGCCAGAAACCACTCCTCCTGTGGCAGATAGGTTACCTAGTGCTTACAACTCCCACTGATAAGCTAGAAGACATCTCTCCAACACAGAAGGGCTTGGGGGGGGGGGGGCTCTGAAGCTTACCAACAGTCCTGGATACAGCAAATCTGTACCTGGACTACACTAGTTATAGGAAAGGCAGGGACCAAACGCAAAGCGGGCCTTTAACCAGAAAGTAGAAAGAGATGGAAAAACTGCCCAAACGGCCAATGAACTACAATTTCAGGGCCAAAACCCACTTTTCCCATGGTAGATAGGCTACCTAGTGCTTACCACTCCCACTGATAAGCTAGAAGGCTTCCCTGCAACACAGAAAGGCTTCGGGGGCTCAGAGCCTTACCAACAGTCCTGGATATAGCAAGTCTGTATCTGGACTTACTAGTTACAGCAAAGGCAGGAAACAAGCTTAGAATTTTTTTTTTTGTTACAGAAAAACAGCAGTAAATACAATTCAAATTGTAGTGCAGGCCAGCACACCCGGGTGTATAGCAACACTACGGCAAATACAGTTCAAATAAATGAAATTAAATTAACAAATGACTAAAAAACAAGTGCAGAAGGCAGTAAATTAGAAGGCTACTAACAAGCAGTAATAAGGGCAGAGTAAGAGCGACTGAACAGATAACAGCACGCAGAAGAGCAACTAAGACAGTTATAGTAAGAGAAGCTGAATAAACTATATATATATATATATATATATATATATATATATATATATATATATATAGATATAGATATATATATATTTTTTTTTTTTGAGGGAGGGAACAGAGCAGGATTAAGAGGCTACAGGGGTTGTACTTCCCAAATGCTCTCTTTGTACACAGTAGGAGTGCCTGAAATCAGAATATGATCTCACTGCACTCAATTGAGTGAGCAAATGAGATGGGTCCAAAAGGAGTATCCAAATACAAATCTACAAGTGGGTTGGGCAATTTCAAAGCCACCAACATCAACAGCAAAAATACTGTAGAGAGACAGCCACAATTCACTTATACATCCAGCTGATTTCAGGTAGATGTTAGCCGGCCAAAGCTCTGATATTAAGCAGAGATAACTCAAAATGTACCCCTTATATAAGGCAAGACAGAATGTCAGTGGTGAGCTGAAACTACCCCCCACTGATATCAATGGCTACACAGAAATTCTAAAAAGTACTCTGTAGAGAGACAGGCACAACTTCAGTTGATTTAATATTCATTGAAAAACACAAATAAATAAATTAAATACAGTACTATATGCAAATGAGCAGATAAAAGTGTACTTAAATTCACTTATACGTCCAGCTGATTTCAGGTAGATGTTAGCTGGTCAAAGTTCTGACATTAAGCAGAGATAACTCAAAATGTACCACTTATGTAAGGCAAGACAGAATGTCAGTGATGAGCTGAAACTACCCCCACTGCTATCAATGGCTACACAGAGTTTAAAAAGTACTCTGTAGAGAGACATCCACAACTTCAGTTGAGTTAATATTCAGTGAAAAACACAAATAAATAAATTAGTTAGTCAGGGAGAGCAGGCAGTGATGTCAGCAGTGGATTATGGCAAGCTGAGAAAGTGCCAGTTGGCTGAGATGTGCGAATTCAAAGGACAGGTGTATGCCAACTCGACTAAAGAAGAAATGATTGCAGACTTAGTCACAGCTGCATCACAGACCAGCAACCAATAAGACAGCCAGACTGGCCTTGGGGATGTACGGCTCTCAGAAAATGGAGAGTTCAACTTTTCCTCTGAGGATGTAAAAATCCTTCTGAAGTTAAAGAGACTTGAACTGGAGGTCAAAGGTTTGGAACTAGAATCAGCAGTAAGACTGAGATGTCTGGAAGCTGAAGAAAATGAGAGGCAGAGGCAATATGAAAAGGAGATACTGACTCTTCGCTAGGGTCATGGAGGTAATGGGGAAGGGAACAACCGAACCCCAGAAGCAAAAAAAGTCAGTTAATTTCTTCCACAATTTACAGAGGGTGATAATTTTTATTCATATGTTTGAAAGGGTATGTAAACAGTATAATGTTGACCAAGGAATCTGGGTATGGTTCCTGACCCCCTTAATTCATGGTAAAGCTGTAACTGCTGTTTCCAAATTGTCTGATACTGACTGCTTAAATTATAATACAGTTAAAATTGTTTATTGGAGTGTTTTTAAATTAAAACCTGAGGCTTACGGAAAAAAGTTTTGTGAGCAGAGATGCAGGGCAGATGAAAGTGTGTGTGATTATATTGCTGAGTTAAGCACTTATTTTCATAGGTGGGTGAGTGAGTGTCAGGCCACCACTTTTGAAAAGCTGGCAGACCTTTTGGTGAGGGAACAAGCCCTTAGCACTTTGCCTAAGGTCATGAGAATCTGGTTGGCAGACAGAGAATACAACACTGCAGGTGAGTTGGGAAAAAAAGAGACCTATACCTAGCAAGTAGGTCATGACTGCAAAGGAAAGGGATACCCAGTGCTGCACATGGATATAAGGGAACCCATGGTGGGCAGTAGAAACTACCCCAACAGAGTCTGCCAGTAACAGGGGAAGCCACTAGTTCAGGTACATGGCCAGGATCAAGGGATAAATGTTTTAAATGTAACCAGTGAGGCCATGTAATATATACAAGTCTACAGAGACAAGGTGGAGAACAAAAGGTAGGGGAGCCAGCAAGTGGGAATAACAGAATGCCAGCAGTAAGTTGTCTGGAAACAACAAGGGTACCAAACTACTGCAAGAGGTTATATTATATCTTAACAGATGGGAAACAGGCCACTGCTAAGAGACACACAGCCTCTGACCTAACTATTGTGAAGCTTGCAATGGTTAAAGAGGAGCACTACTTGCTTGGGCAGTCTACTCTAGTCAGACCTTTAAGAGGGGCCTCATTCCAAATACCTTTGGCTAGGGCTGACCTTGACTGGCAGGGTGGAAAAGGAAGCATGCAAGTAGGTGTGTTTGAGGATATTCATGCAGATGTCCTGATAGTGAATGATTTTGATAATGCAGTACATTGTGTGCATGCAATGACACACAGTCAGGCCTGGAGACAGGCATGTGGGTCTGGTAGCCTGGGGGTAGGGGGGACCCAAACATACTGCACACTTCAAGCCACTACTGCTGAGGTGGTTACTTCAGAGAGGGTGCTACCCTGTAGCAGTGAGACTGAAGATGAGCCACAGCTGCTGGTGAGTACTGATGTTCCCTTGGACAGAGTGACTGTAAGGGCAGAGGTGAGTAGTAGTACCCAGGCTGACAGTGATGTACCACTCTCAGAGGATACCAGAGGTCCTGTGGAAGGAGAGCTGTGAATGGTTAAAAAGAGATATCTGAGACAGGCTCAGCTCTCAGACCCTACATTACAAGGCTTGAGGTGGGTAGCTGTGGAGGCACCTGATTCTCAGGGAAAGTGAAAATTTGTATACTGGGACAAAGAGTTGCTGCATAAAAAGTGGACCCCTGAGGGAGGGCTAGAGGGTGAGAAAATACAGCAGTTGGCAGTGCCCAGATCCCAAAATCTGGTACTTCTAGCCATACCCCACAACATTCCCTTTGCAGGTCATATGGGCATAAATTATACAAAGAGACTTATTATGCAGAACTTTTATTGGCCTGGAATTTCCAGGGATGTAACAGGGTATCGCAGGACCTGTGGGCAGTGCCAAAAAGTAGGCAAGGCAAGAGACAAGGTCAAAGCTCCTTTGATACCTTTGCCTGTGATTGAGGAGCCATTTCAGAGGGTAGCTATGGATATCGTGGGACCTCTTAGAATCCCAAGTTCCACAGGGAAGAACTATATCCTAGTGGTAGTAGAGTATGCTACCATATACTCTAAAGTGGTGGCTCTGTCCTCGATTGAGGCAGAAAAGGTGGCAAATGCTTTGTTACAGATTTTCTGTATGGTAGGTTTCCCAAATGAAATACTAACTGACAGAGGTGCCAATTTCATGTCAGACCTGCTGGCTTGTCTGTGGGAGGACTGTGAAACACCTAAAGATCAACCCCTACCACCCCCAGACTAATGGTCTGGTGGAGAGGTTAAACTGTACACTAAAGACCATGCTTTGGGCATTGGCAGACCTGTTTAAGAGGGAGTGAGACAAATATTTGTCCCATCTGTTGTTTGCCTACAGAGAAGTGCAAAAGGAGTCCACAAGTTTTTCACTCTTTGAGTTGCTGTGCGGGCATAGGATGAGTGGACCTCTAGATTTGATTTGTGATGAGTGGGAGGGTGAGTGTGATTCCCACAAGGAGTCTGATGTGACATATGTCCTAAATCTCAGGACAAGACTCAAGGAACTCATGGTCTTGGCCCAGGAGAACTTGGCAGAAGCCCAACAGAAGAAATAGGTCTGGTATGACAGGAATGTTTGAGCCAGAGAGTATGCAGGGGCAGCAGGTTATGGTTCTCATTCCTATCAGACACAATAAGCTGCAGGCAGCTTTGGAGGATCCTTCAAATTGGTAAGGAAGGTCAGTGATGTTAATTTTATGGTAGAACTGTTAGGCAGGAGGCAGGGGCACAAATTGCACCATGTTGACATGATGAAACTCTACCATGACAGGGAGGCCTTGGTGCTAAGTATTTGCAGTAGAAGACAGAAGGAGTCTGAGGTGGATATATGGCTACAGAGAGCCAGCCAACAAAATCCCAAGTTACTATGGTGGAGCCTAGGGTTGCAGGCATATGATATGACAGTGCAACACTGTAATGTGGTCAGCAATCCAAAGGCAGCTGGGATCTCAAGATAGTGTATGGGGTAATGTATTCCCAGATAGACTCATCCCTCTCAAGGAACGTTTCTCAAGGCTCACTTGAAAAAGTAGCTTGAGCCTTCAAAGGAGGAAGAAGTGTGACAAAAGGAGGTACTGCCAGCACAGGTAGCTGGATTTTTGTAAATAATCGTATGCCATTTGTGAATATCAAACTAATTTATACAAGATTCTGGTGTTACAAATGTATTAGAATGTTATGTCTTATAAGATGCTTACATTACAGATGTATAAGTACTGCATGTCTTGTATATATATCAAACTGCTTTGTACAGATGTTTGTGTTGAACAGGTATTTGTAAAGTGCTTGTGCTTAAATGTATCCACAGTGTGTCCTACTGGAAGAGAACAGAAATGTACATGCGTTAGTGTAACTGTTTAAATGTATATGTTAACAGAGGAGACTGGAGGTTTAACCTCAGCCCAGCACACTTTAGAAAAATATTTGAAATTAAATTATTGTATAGGCTAGGCCATAAGGAGTCTATCTCTCAGGTTTCAATGCAGCTAGAGACACAAAGTCTGCACTAGGAAGCTTTCTGTATTATCTTTAGGGTGAACTAATTGCTACTCTGAAAGCATGAAGGAATGCAATTGTTTTATGACTTCCAGCATCTGCCAAAGGTCTGAGCAAAACCCCTTGCATGAGTATTTTTACAGGTAGATTCTAAATGCTGGCAGCTTCAGCAATGGGGGTTTTGCTTGGGAACTAGAATTCAGATGATGAGAAATTATGCCATTCTGCAAGCTATCCCAGCAGTAATATTTTAGATAATATTTTGAGAAGTCTCTTAGTAAGACAGAAAATTTAGCATTCTGTCTTGGACCTGACAACAACAAGAAGAACCATTCACTATATCTCCCTTGCTCTATAGTAAGTACGTTTCTAGGTAGCAATATAATTCTCTTAGATTCAGCCAGGAATATAGTGAAGCTTATTTTAGATATTTTTCTTTATTTGTCTGAGCCCGTCCTGCAATGTTGTTTTAACTATTTCCTGTGATTCTGAACTCTGATGTCACTATGAAAACATATTTAGTACTGTCTTGTTCTTTTATTATTTATTATTACTTACCTATATTATTAGACACAAAACCCATACTCCCAATCCTAAATCTGTCAAAAATATCAGATCCAAAAAGAACTTTAACCCTGAGCTATTCCAAAATGAACTAATAACATGCAATTGGTCTCCCTTAAAATATCTCCCTTTAGAAGAAGCCATCAAGTACTTTAACTCTAAATTTCTGGCTATTCTCAACCAACATGCTCCAACCAGATTAATTAGAGTTACAACCAACTCTGCCCCATGGCTTTCAAAAGAAACCAAAGACAAAATGGTCATCTGCCTTGGGACCAGTACCGATTAGACCTGTACCGATTAGACCTGTACACCTCCACGGTCGCTTCTTCGTGTAATAGGCCCCCAAGCTAAAAGTACACCGCGTGGCACCCAACCATCATGGCAGCCCTGAGACGTCCCTTTCCTTGTGCGAATGCACACAACTAACTAAAGTGTCTGCATATTAATCCTATCACTCAAACAGCTGCCTAGCCCCCAAGCTAAAAGTACACCGCGTGGCACCCAACCATCACAGCAGCCCTGAGACGTCCCTCTCCTTGTGCGAATGCACACAACTAACTAAAGTGTCTGCATATTAATCCTATCACTCAAACAGCTGCCTAGCCCCCAAGCTAAAAGTACACCGCGTGGCACCCAACCATCACGGCAGCCCTGAGACGTCCCTCTCCTTGTGTGAATGCACACAACTAACTAAAGTGTCTGCATATTAATCCTATCACTCAAACAGCTGCCTAGCCCCCAAGCTAAAAGTACACTGCATGGCACCCAACCATCACGGCAGCCCTGAGACATCCCTCTCCTTGTGCGAATGCACACAACTAACTAAAGTGTCTGCATATTAATCCTATCACTCAAACAGCTGCCTAGCCCCCAAGCTAAAAGTACACCGCGTGGCACCCAACCATCACGGCAGCCCTGAGACGTCCCTCTCCTTGTGCAAATGCACACAACTAACTAAAGTGTCTGCATATTAATCCTATCACTCAAACAGCTGCCTAGCCCCCAAGCTAAAAGTACACCGCGTGGCACCCAACCATCACGGCGTGAGACGTCCCTCTCCTTGTGCGAATGCACACAACTAACTAAAGTGTCTGCATATTAATCCTATCACTCAAACAGCTGCCTAGCCCCCAAGCTAAAAGTACACCGCGTGGCACCCAACCATCACAGCAGCCCTGAGACGTCCCTCTGCTTGTGCGAATGCACACAACTAACTAAAGTGTCTGCATATTAATCCTATCACTCAAACAGCTGCCTAGCCCCCAAGCTAAAAGTACACCGTGGCACCCAACCATCACGGCAGCCCTGAGCGTCCCTCTCCTTGTGCGAATGCACACAACTAACTAAAGTGTCTGCATATTAATCCTATCACTCAAATAGCTGCCTAGCCCCAAGCTAAAAGTACACGCGTGGCACCCAACCATCACGGCAGCCCTGAGGCGTCCCTCTCCTTGTGCGAATGCACACAACTAACTAAAGTGTCTGCATATTAATCCTATCACTCAAACAGCTGCCTAGCCCCAAGCTAAAAGTACACGCGTGGCACCCAACCATCACGGCAGCCCTGAGGCGTCCCTCTCCTTGTGCGAATGCACACAACTAACTAAAGTGTCTGCATATTAATCCTATCACTCAAACAGCTGCCTAGCCCCCAAGCTAAAAGTACACCGCGTGGCACCCAACCATCACGGCAGCCCTGAGACGTCCCTCTGCTTGTGCGAATGCACACAACTAACTAAAGTGTCTGCATATTAATCCTATCACTCAAACAGCTGCCTAGCCCCCAAGCTAAAAGTGCACCGCGTGGCACCCAACCATCACGGCAGCCCTGAGACGTCCCTCTCCTTGTGCGAATGCACACAACTAACTAAAGTGTCTGCATATTAATCCTATCACTCAAACAGCTGCCTAGGTAAAGAACCTACCTTCCTAACAGTATTTTCAACTGTCTAGTGTCAGGCAGCAACAAACAGATTACGGACTTTTTATTTTAAAATCATTCTACTAAGAAAGCGGACTTTATACTTAAAATCAAACTGTTTGCTACTTGTACTTAAAAACAAACTGTTTGCTACTTGTAACAAAATCTTACTAAGAAAGCAGACCTTAGATTTAATAAAACAGTCTGCTATCTGCTGTTAAAGGCGGTTACCTTAAGAACAAGGTAATACCTCTGTGGTGTAACAAAATCTTACTAAGAAAGCAGACCTTAGATTTAATAAAACAGTCTGCTATCTGCTGTTAAAGGCGGTTACCTTAAGAACAAGGTAATACCTCTGTGGTGTAATCCCCGCTCCGCTTCGCCCTCGCTACACTCGGGCTCGCTCCGCGCCCTCCTGCCCCCTATTCCCACCGCCCCACTACCTCTACATTTATTAGGTCTCTAGGCCCATCCCCCTTACCACCACCCAATCACAACAGTCCCTCTCCCAGTACCACTCCCCTCCATTTCTCCACCTGACTATACTACTAAGCCTACCCCCTCAATCCACCCACCCACTCAACTCTTCCATTAACACTCTCTCCTCCCGCCTCCTAGTTTCTTTACCCACCAATTGAAACAAGGTATTTCATCCCCCCCCCTCGCCATGGTAGGAAACTCTTATTGTACTCTCTCTCTTATAATACTATTACTTATCTCAACCTATCTGTTAACGAGATACGATACCCTAAACCCTACAGGTGCCTACCTACCCAACAGTCAAACCTCCCTGTACTCCCATGACACCCTTAATCTCATTCATCCCTCTCACTACCCTTCTATTAACAAAAACCCCTACAGTTTCCACCTCACTCTCTGTTACCCAAAAACATCCTCAACAAGGGAACATTTCAAATTACTAATTAAACTCCAAGGTATACTTGACTATTTAAAAAGATCCATAACAAAAGACGGCGATATCCACCCCAACCCTGGCCCTTCCATTGACCTAGGCCCAAACTCCTGGAACACTGCCAGAAGCCTAGCGGGCTCCCTCCACATGCTTCACCTCAATGTACGAAGCATCAACAACAAAGTACACAACTTACATGCTCTGCTCGAAACCCACTCCCCTGACATCATGTGTCTTTCTGAAACCTGGCTCAAACCTATCACTAAGGATGAGGAAATCATCCCACCTGGGTATAACATCCTTAGGGCAGATAGAGTAACTAGAAAGGGTGGAGGAATTGCAGTTATGTTCAAGAACTCCTTGAACATCACTAGGAATCCCCTCCAACCTCCAAAAATCATAACCAGGAATTGATTGCCCTAAAATTATGCCTAAATAACCAAAAAAGTATTAATCTCATAATCACCTATTTACCTCCAGGCAACAACGTTGAAAACCTAGAACAAACTCTCAGCTGGCTTACCACCTTCTATCCCCAAGAAACGATAATTCTAGGAGATGTTAACATTGACTGGTCCCTATACTCCTCTCATCCAAATCCTCTCCCTATTAACTTACACGGTTTCTGCCAACTTATTCTTTCCCCCACTAGAATTGGACATGCCCAACAAAAAGATAGCATCATAGACTGGATCTTTACAAACAAGGATCCCACCAACTATACCGTAGGGACCCTCCCCAATGACCTTAGTGACCACCTTATTACCTTTATTATAAAACACAAATGTCCAAATACTCACCCCCCCCCCCCAACCAGACTTGTTAGGAACAGCAAGAATTTCATCCCTGAACAATTTCTTGCTGACCTTAAGGCATGCAACTGGTCCATCCTAAATACCCTACCCTTAGAAGAGAGTGTGTCACACTTTAATGATACCTTCCTCAAAATACTTGACTCTCACGCTCCTAAGCGACTCATTAGAACTAAGGAACGTATCGCACCTTGGCTAACCAAAGACACAAAAAATAAAATTAAACTCAGAAACCAGGCCTGGAACAAATGGAGAACCACAAAAACCCCTCTGGACCGCATCAAATTCCTACAGCTTAGAAACTCAACTAAAGCAGCCGTTATGTCCGATAAAAAACAATATTTCTGTCACCTCCAAGACAAGCATCAAAACAACCCTAAAAAATTCTGGGCTGGTTTCAACCACCTCCTCCATCCAGGCAAATCTTCCACCCCCACACCTGAAACACTCATGGATAAAGATCCAAGTGAGATAGCTAACTCTTTTAATTCTTTTTTTACTGAGACCATCCAGTCCCTCGCCAGCCAGCTTACCTCTTCCCCCTCGGTCGCAACCTCAACCAATGATCCAAATCAACCTGCCTTCAACTTAGAACCCACCTCCACCTTCTACATTCGTACCCTCCTGAAAAAACTTAAACCAACTACCCTAGCGGCTGACCTACTTCCAGCGAAATACTTACAAATAGCAGCCGGCCATAGCCTACCGGTATCCATCCTTATTAATCGGTCTATCTCCGAAGCCTCTATTCCCTCAATCTGGAAAATCTCCTATATCATTCCTCTCCACAAAGGAGGATCCTCTACTGACACATCCAATTATAGACCTATTGCAATATTGTCCCCCTTATCCAAAATTATGGAACGCTGCATCCACAAACAACTTATTACCCACCTTATCCAAAATAATCTCCTATCTAACTCCCAACATGGCTTTCGCCCACATCATAGCACTACCACTGCTCCCCTCTCCTTTGTTGATTCAATCAACCTCAACCGGAATAACAAATTAATATCCTCTGCGCTCTTTCTAGACCTATCGAAAGCCTTCGATATGGTCAACCACAAACAACTGCTCCACACACTGGAAACATTTAATCTTAGCAAATCCACTATAAGTTGGTTCAACGCCTACCTCTCTGGTAGAAAACAGGCGGTACAGTGGCAAAACAGGATTTCAGACCTACTCCCCACCAATATCGGTGTCCCCCAAGGATCTATTCTCGGTTCCCTTCTTTTCTCCCTCTTCATTAACGGTTTACACTCTGTCCTTCCCAAAGCCACCTGCATTCAATATGCGGATGACTCCACCCTAATCTGTTCTGATGACTCTCTCACCAAACTCCAAGCTACTACCCAAAACTGCTTTTCTTTAGTCGAAAAATGGTTCTCAGACTTAAAACTCCTACTTAATCCAACCAAAACCAAATTGCTTCTATTCTTCCCTACTCCAACAACTACTCACGGTCTAGAATCCCCCAACACCCACATCCCAACCTTCGTTGTGTCCGCTAACAATGGTACCAAAATCTTTCCAGTCACCCACACCAAACTACTCGGGGTGACAATAGACCACAAACTTAGATTTGATATGCATGTGAACCTGACCATTAAATCACTCAACAAGAAACTTGGGTCCATGTACAGAATTAAGAAATTCTTAACCCCACACACCAAACTAACCATCGCGAACTCATCTCCTCTCCACCCTCCTCTATGCCTCCCCATATTCTCCTTCCTTCACAAAAAAGAGCTTAATAAACTATCCACTGCCTATCACCACATAGCTAGATTTATCACAGGAATGCCCTACCGCACCCATCACTGCCTAAATCTAAGAACACTGGGATGGCTAGAACTGCCCAATATTCTTAAACTCAACCAACTTACTGAGGCATTCAAAATCATTAAACATCCCGATAAAACTCCCTCACTGAATAACATTCTTACCCCCTATTCTAATCTTTCGTCCCTCAGGTCATCCAAAAGTATTCAAATATTGACCATCAAACCTAACAACTTGGGAGGGGAAGCTCTTTATGCCAATTCCATTGGCAAAACTTGGAATGCCCTCCCAAGCAACCTAAGACTAATGACCACTCTGCACCAATTTAAAACCCACCTCCGAGCTTTACTAAAAACCCAATGGCTTTGCCCATGCTCTAATCCCGACTAATAGCACATCTCCTCGACCCTACATAGCCTAGCCAAGCCTCCACACAACCCAAATCCTAAAGGGTTCACCCTGTAGTCATGACAATCCATCTCACTAACTTCTATTTTTATCTAGGATTATATTTTTTGTATTACTTATTGTTTTAATGTGCCTTCTTATGTTATGTTAACTTACTAACTTACTATTGTTTTGTCAGTATATGTACTCATGTACCTCTGTTCTTTGGAGCTTTTCTCCCCGGGCCTCCACTGAAAACGGATATGTATCCAGTTGGACTAACCCGGTCAACAAATGTAAAATAAATAAATAAATAAAAATAAAATAAATAAAATGTACCTTAGAAATAAACACTTGGCCAAATGGAGAATGACTAAAAACCCTGAACCTTTAGACAGTTAAGAAATGACACTAAGAAAGCTATACTCTGATAAAAAAAATTACTACCTACAATTCCAACAAACAAATCAAAACAACCCTCAAAAATTCTGGACTAGCATTAACCAACTACTCCACCCAGGTCAATCCACCACACCTAACCCTCAAGACACTGACCATACTAACCCCATAAATACAGCCAATACATTCAATACCTTCTTTACAAATACTATCCAAACACTGACTAGTCAGCTAACACCCAATAGCTTCACAATACCCACCTATAACTCTACCTCACCCCCTCCTTTTCATTTACAACCTATCCCAACTACTTACATCCAAACCCTCATACAAAAACTAAAACCATGCTGTCCCTCTGCAGATCAACTACCTGCCGATTTTCTACAGCTATCAGCCAAATCCATAGCTTTCCCTGTTTCCATTCTGATCAATAGGACGATTACCGAAGGTCACATACCTAGCCTATGGAAAGTCTCTCATACTATCCCTCTCCATAAAGGAGGAAGCTCTAATGAGCTCTCCAACTACCGTCCTATTGCCCTTCTCTCCCCTCTAGCAAAGATCATGGAGAAATGTATCCATAGGCAATTACTTGACCACTTAACACAAAATAACTTACTTTCCAGCTGTCAACATGGTTTCAGACCTTCACACAGTACTACCACTGCCCTCCTTTCCTTTACAGATTATATTAACAAAAATCTTAACCTTAATAACCTATCTCCGGCACTATTCATTGACCTGTCTAAAGCATTCGACATGGTCAATCATCAGATTCTCCTCAACATACTAGAATCACTATCATTTGATGCACCTTCTATAAAATGGTTCCAGTCCTACCTAGATAAAAGACAACAGGCAGTTATTTGGCATAAGACTCTTTCTGCCCTCCAACCAGTTTCACTGGGTGTCCCTCAATGGTCTATACTTGGACCTCTCCTCTTCTCAATATTTATTAATGACCTTCATCTAGCCATCCCCCAAGCCACATGCAGACAATATGCTGATGACTCGACACTTATATGCTCAGCCAAATCCACATCTGAACTCCTCTCTCTTACCCAGAAATTATTGACCACAGTTGAACAATGGTTTACACAACGTTGTCTTCTTTTGAACCCAAAAAAAACTAAACTCCTCCTCTTTAATCCAATCCACAAGTCCTCTCCACTTGATTTCTCAGTTATATCCACTAAAGACACCATCATATCACCTGACACATCTATCAAACTACTGGGAATCACCATTGATAACAACTTGAACTTTGACATCCATATCAACAATACAATAAAAACTGTCAACAAAAAACTTGGCTCCCTCTATAGAATTAAATCATACCTTTCTCCCACAGCTAGAACAACTATAGCCCATACTCATCTAATCTCGACCCTGCTTTATGCCTCACCTATTTTTACTAACCTTTCAAAAAATAACCTCAGCAAACTGGAAACTTCCTACAATAATATTGCTAGATTTGCAACAGGTAACCCTTACAGAACCCACCACTGCTTAAATATAAAGCAGCTGGGATGGCTTGAACTACAAAACTTGATTAAATTCCATCAACTAACCATCGCCCATAAAACTCTTTATAAACCTTCCTGCACTCCTAGTCTATCTACCCTCATCACTCCAGATACAAATCTGAAATTACTGTGTTCTTCTCACAAAAATATTTTATACATTTCTAAACCTAACAACAAAGCTGATGAATCTCTCTTCTCCAATGCTGTTGGAAAAACCTGGAATCCCTAGTGACTTCTCTCTTCCTTCTCTATCACTCTTCAAAAATAGACTAAAACCCTTCCTTAGAACACACTGGTTGTGCCCCTGTACTAAACCTGACTAGGCAACTATCTATCTAATTGAACTAAACTCTGCCTAGCCCTCACTACTCAGAAATTAGTACATATTTTATCCCTATAAATTCTATTTTCCTCCCAAACTTCACTATGCAGAATCTCCCTTTACATTTCCTACTGAAAAATATACTTGTTTTTCTTCCTTTTACATTATGTATATACTTATCCTGCCTCCCCTCTAGACCTTAGTCTTTCTGTTTATAAATGACTTATAACTGCATACTGTATAGTAGAAGCATTCTGGCACTACAAGATTTTTTGTTTATCCTCACAGAATAATATGTTTAACCTGCAATATTGTTTTTCTTTTTATATATAATTAATTCTGCTATTTAGTTATCTTTCCTATTATTTTTTTGTGTTTATGTACCTGAAATCTGCTAGTTTAATATGAATATTTTCATTTAGTCTTATTTTGTATATTGATTACTAAGCTTTTCATTTATCTGTATTGGAGCTTATCTCCTCGGGCCTCTACTGAAAATGGACATGTATCCAGTTAGACTAGCCCGGTCAACAAATGTAAAATAAAATAATAAAAATACATATATTTAAACCTTTTATTGTGGCTGATCTGTGTAGATATATTTAAGTTTTGGGTGTACTTGCATATTTATTTGGCAACACTATGTGTGCCATTCCTAACAGCATTGCTCTTGGTCAAACTACCATTTGTATTAGCATTAATACTGCACAGTAAGATTGGACACCCTTTGTTAAGGGTCTTAAAGTATCTGATAAGGAGTGACTGGTGACAGTGGAAACTAAATTATAGTCTGGGCAGAAGGGGGCATAGCAAGTAAACATGTGCCAGCCTTTCCCAGGTGTGTGTGTGTGTGTGTGTGTGTGTGTGTGTGTGTGTGTGTGTGTGTGTGTGTGTGTGTGTAAATCAAACCTCAAAGAGTGTGTGTGTCAGCTACTTGGGCAAGGACACGAAGCACTGGCGAGTGTGCTGGAGGCCTTGACTTGGTCACTCTCACCTCTATAGCTGTGTCAGTCTTACTGGGGATTTGGAGGAAGAGGGAGAAACCAGCCCTGAACTGATTGTGGTCTCTGAGTGCCCTTAAGGGAAATTGCACTTGATGCAGAAACTGCATCTGGAAATACTGTGTATGTACCTGTTATCCTCCCAGCAAACGTCTCCCACTGGTTCCAGTGGTGAGGATTGAGGCTCCTTGATTACTGGTTGGCAGTGGTGGGTCATCACAGCTCGGGTCACCACAGACTGTATAATAACAATAGTTCAACATACTTTTACATCAAAGTAATTTGTTCAGTTTACTGCATGTCTGAATTTTTCTTTGTAATTGAGTAACATAACATAAGATATTTCATGAGTTCTGCACAGTTTTGCAGTGGCAATGTTGTGGGATAGTTTTATGGGGTGCTTGCTGAGTTGGTGGGGCTGTAAATCTGCAGCATTGTATTAACATTGGTGCCTGTGTTTTGGGAAGTGGAACAGTGTGGGCAAGGTAGTTTTTCCTTTCCAGTATTGCTATACCATCTCATATTTAGTATATATAAAGTTGCAGTTGTGTTGCAGGTACAGAGTGTTTTTCTTTCTGCAAAAAATTATTTAGCATATTTTTTGATCTACCAAAAATTGCTGTATCATGTTTTATACATTGACCTTGGATGAACTGCCAGAAAATCATATATATAGATATATATATATATATATATATATATATATATATATATATATGTGTGTGTGTGTGTGTGTGTGTGTGTGTGTGTGTGTGTGTATACAAACACACACACACATATAAATCTACTATCTATATATATATATATATATATATATATATATATATATGGGTCTACCTGATTACGCCGAAAGCTGAGAAGAACGACGAGATAACCAACACCGGAAGATCGACCACATAGAAGACCGACAGTTGAGAATCCCGATGCTGAGAACACCAACATGTTAAGGTAAGTGTGCGATAGGGATGGATGTTAGGGTCAGGGTGTGGGTAAGGTTAGTGTGCGATAGTGACAGACATTAGGTTTAGGGGCGGGTTAAGTGAGTTAGGGTTAGGGTGCGGGTAAGGTACGTGTGCGATAGTGACGAACTTAAGGGTTAGGGGTGGATTAAGTGAGTTAGGGTTAGGGTGCGGGTAAGGTATGTATGTGATAGTGACAGACTTAAGGCTTAGGGGCAGATTAAGTGAGTTAGGGTTATTGTGCGGGTAAGGTAAGTGTGCGATAATGACGGAACTTAGGGTTAGGGTTTGGGTTAAGGATAGTGCATATATAGTTGTGTATGTAAGGTTTAGTGTCGGTTTGTAAGGTTTTTGGTGTGCTTGTATTGTGTGTGTTTTTCGGGAAAGTTGTTTGTTTTGTTGATTGTCGGGATTGTGGTTTGTCGGGCATGTGAAGTTTCGTGTTTTTGAACTTTCGGTTTTGTCGTGTCGGTTATTTCGTTGTCTGTGTTTTGGGGTGTCGGTGTTATCAGGTAGACCCATAAATATATATATATATATATATAAACACGTGCACACACACACACACACACACACACACACACACACACACACACACACACACACACACATATATATATATATATTTATACAGATAAAGATATAGATATAGATAAATATATATAAATAGATATAGAATATACAATACAGCAACCAAAAGAAAGTGGAGAAATGTCACACTAACAAACCATTCGGTAAAAACTGCAAGAAAGACCCAGCCAAGCTAGAGCCTTCATTTTGTAATACATTAAACTTCCTGTAGTAGAGGCCTGTGGGATATATAGTTCATAGGTTCATAAGTGTTTACTAGGCTAATGACCACAAGAGCATTTTTAAGCCCAGCTATACATCCCAAATCTCTGGCAAATTCTGGTACCCTTGATAAGTGTAAGCAGGGGCTTGGGAGATGAAACATTTGCAAGCATAGACCTGGAGATGAATAATTTACAGGATGCCTGTGTCCATTAGGGACATACGTGATAAGCCAGGGAAAATGTTTCTGTTCTTCATCCATTTATCCAAATTACACTTGAACTGGGTTAGGGAGGAACTCTGCTTCACATGGATGGAGAGCCTGTTCCATAGATGGGGTAGTCTCTGAGATACATACCTGTCTCTCCAGCAGGACCTATTTCTATCCCAAGCAAGGTTTAAGTCTTTAGAATTGGTAATTCTGGTGCTGTTTGTTTTGCTGATATGCAGGAGGTCCATCAGATATGGGTCTGACAATGCTCTGTATGTCAGGCATAGATGTCCCCTCAACAGCCTGTAGGAGACAAATAGGGGGATAGGGCCTTGAGGGGGGTCTACATAAGACATTTTACTTATGCCCTGTATTCTTTTAGTGAGGAATCTCTGTGGACATTCTGTTTTTTACATGCCTGGTTAGATGCATACTAAAGGAGGAACTGTGCTCAATGATAGGTCTGATGAATGCTGAATACAGTGGAACAATTACTTCTTTGGATTTAGATGCCATACCTTTGTTTATAAGTTGCAAGACACAGAATGATTTCCTCAATACTGTAGACACATGATGATCAAACGCTAGATTACTGTCTATGTGTGTCCCTAAGTCCCTGACTACTGGGTCAACTCTAAGGGGTGTGTTGTCAATATGACAGTTACCAGGGATGGATGACTTCCCAAAGGATACTATTATGCATTTCTTGGCATTTAGTTTTAGTTCATAGCTTTGACACCAGTTGTTTGTCTGTGTCAGCCCTTCCTGGAGAACATTAGTGTCAGTGCAGGATTCAGTGACAGCTTTTAATTTGCTATCATCTGCAAATTTAGTCAGCCAGAGACCATTGACATTGGCCTTGACTTCAGAGAAGTAAATTCCAAAAAAGAGTGGTCTAAGGTCTGATCCCTGAGGGACTCCACTTGTGACTAGCCTCTTTGTAGAGGTGGACTCCCCAATTTTAACTTCCTGGATCCTATGTGTGAGCCAGTACGTTATCCACTGGGTAATATACAGGTTTGTACCTAACCTCCTGAGTTTGTGAACAATGCCCAGGTAGGGTATTGTGACAAATGCCTTGCCCATTTCAAAATAGACAGTGTGAACCATTTTGCCCTCATCCATTGCTTTGGTGTCCTTCTCAAAGAAGTCTACCAGGTTGAGTAGGCATGACCTGTCTTTGATGAAACCAAACTGGGTTGGGTCAAGTGTCTGTACATTTACTATATCATTATTGAGACGACATCTTGAGGGCATACCAGTGTTTTATCTACATGGGTTCTGAATGCCCATAATTATGCCACCCTACCCCCACCCCACTTCCCGGCTGTAGACATGCCATATTTCAGTCTTTCTCTGACCTCATCAGTAAAGCTAAATGGAATGTTTTGTTACACTTTAGAAACACATAGGTGAAAAATCAAGCCTGATGTCCATAAACATTAGGATGTCTGCAAAATATCTCAAATAACATCCAAACTAAAGGATAAAAAGGTCATGTAGACAAACCATTCAGTAAAAGCTGTAAGTACATTGGGTGTTTTCTATATTTATGGTACCTTTGTGAGTGTGTGTGTGTGTGTGTGTGTGTGTGTGCATGTGTGTGTGTGTGTGTGTGTGTGTGTGTGTGTGTGTGTGTGTGTGTGTGTGTGTGTGTGTGTGTGTGTGTGTGTGTTTATGTGTATGTAAGTAAGCATACCTGCTGGTTCATGTGCTTGCATGGGTGTTTATATTTTAATATGGAATTCTCACATATAAATAAGTACTTCTTTTCTTGTTTCATTTTCTTTATATGTTGACCACAATTCACAAGAATGCTGTTTCCAGAAACAATCTTGGCATGAAACACAGGAAGATTATGCAAGATAATTTCAGTGGATTGCATCTATAACATCCTACATCAAGGTATTTTGAATGTACCGAACATCTCATGAAATATCATTTTAGTTTTGCGCAGCATGATCTTATGTAAAGTGTACATGTTGTTTGACTTAATTTCTGACTTATCTTTCCAGATGAAAGTAGGCAACATAAACTCCTGAAAGCAAAAACACATTTTAGACTGCTGCACATACAAAGCAATTTTAACACTTTACCATTTTGATGATATAAAAGATGAAATAACAGTTTCATCTGAATCCAAGATACCACCTGTTTTTAATTTAACATGGGAGATAAAGTAAGTCAGTAGCATCTGAATTCAGGAACAGCTTAGACCTTTCCTCATTTCAAATAATCCAAATATTTTAAAACTTAACAAGGTCACAACATTAAATGTCACAGTAGTAATAAAAATTCAACTAACCATATTCCCACTTCTGACTTTTGTAAGATTGCCAGAAGATCACTTTTATTACTCCCTTAACAGAAGTGACGTGAAGGGCTTCTCCTAAGACATAGGCTTCTGCATCTGACAGAATATAACCGTAATTCTCCAGCTATCTTTTTATCCGCATTTGAAACTGTTTCACATCAGAAAAATTAAAGAAACAGCTGTAGTCTTATTAGCCCTACAGTGTCTCTGTGGTGCTTGTCACACCTTAGATTTTTGAATACACTGATTTTTCTCCTGTGGATGTGTTATAATCTTCTGCCTCAGGACTCAAAATTAGCAAGGTACAATTATGTACCTACTTCATTCATGCCAACATAATCAGTGCACCAGCATGCTAAGGTATGAAGGACCTCTGCTTAATTTTGAGGAATGGCATATTTTGGGTAAAATATGTAGGTTAACACTCTGTTTAAGTGGTAACACATGAGCAAGAAGCATACATGGGCAGTGTGACCACAGAAACATGCTTCAAAGCAATTGCCTTCCCCAAAGTTTTGGGGATTTGAAAGCGTGTTGACCAAACAGCAACCAGTATGTTTATTTTTGCATATAGGTTTTACATTTTCCACTTGAAGTTCATCTGCCCTTGTAAGTAAGAAATGCATTTCCGGAGCACAGGAAACGCAGGCAAACACTAAAAGCTGAGAAACATGAATGACAAATGAAATCTGTTTACAAAAGTAAGTAGTTTCTGTTGAAGTGGTAAATCAGAGAAGATGTTTTTATGGCTTATTTATTTATTTAACATTTGTTGACAGGGAAAGTCCAACTAGGACAGAACATATTTTCTGAAGAGGCCCAGGGAAAAATGCTCCAGATGCATATTTTTGAAATGTGGGAAGAAACGGGAGCCTCGGAGGAAATCCACACAAATACAGAGTGGTCATGCAGACTCCACACAGAAGGTACCCTAGCAAAGAATCGAACCGGAGAACCTCTTGCTGTGAGGCGACAACATTAATGGCTGCAGCACTGAGCCACCGACTTAGCATAAGTAACAGCAAAACTAAAACTGGAAATATACTGTAACATAAAACTGAATATGATAGAGAAGTATCAAAATTCATTTATATATGTATGTAAATATCACAGAAATGTAAAATATTACAGCATTTTATATATATATATATATATATATATATATATATATATATATATATATATATATAATTGCAAAATATTTTATTATCATGTATGCAAATATTATAGAAATCCAAATAACAATGGACATGGTTATAAAGTAAATGATCAGATGTAACACATCATGATATTATTACTGACATCAACTCAATCTGAAAATATTTTTCTTGGCGATTTTTTTAATCCCCATTCCTGTCAAACATCAAGTTGCTACCAGTGTCCACTTGTTCCCTCAACCTAACCCCATACTCATGAGTGATTTCAACTACCCCGTTATAAACTAGGAGTCACACATGATCCCAAACTTGTAGGCCCAAAGATTCCAGCACAAACTTCCTGGACCAACTAGTCCATATGCCCACTAGGGGCACCAACATCCTTGACCTATTCCTTACCAATATGGGGCAACATTGCAATCCCCCAAATGTATTGTCCTCACTAGTCAGGTCAGACAATGTAGCTGTCTTCTTCAAAATAAAAGTAAAGCCTGGGACACCAGCTAACCCTGGTGTTTTTATAAATGATTCCAAAGCAAATTTCTTACTTTTAAGTCATATCCTGGCAAAATTAAAACACCTCCCCCAAACCCAGGGAACATATTCCCTATGCAGAGTCATTCACAAAACTCCTTTACTATCATGTATACAGCTGATAGAAGCAGTGGTACCTACCTGAACTAAGCACAGGATAAACTCAAAAAGCAAGCAATGCTGGTGGAATCCCAGCATAAACAGATTGCATAACAAATGATAGAAAATCATGTCCCAAAATAGTAATTATAATGCCCGGCAAGGTAGTAACTTCCTCATCAAGTTAAATAAATCATCCAAGTGACTAAGTCTACCAAAACTCAATTTGAGGTAAAGAACAATTACAAGGCATTCTTCAGCTGTCTACAACCTCAAAGGATATAATAAAATGTGCCAAATAACTGTAAATGCAGCCAGTTATGCTGAGCCAGAGAATATAGCAAATCAACTGGCTGATAAATTCAGCTCCACTTTTACCCCACTTTCACCTTAGACACTTCTCAAGGTATAAGTCCCACCATAACTCCCACAACTGTCACTAGGAAACAGGTCCTCAGTACACTATCCATGGCCAAAAACACTGCATCGATGGGACCTGATGATATCCTAGCATGAAACATGAGGTATTGGGCCTGCTAGAATCCTTATTTGACTATAGCCTGCAAACAGGCTTTGTGCCAGATGAATGGAGGGCTGAAATGTTACTACTATATACCACGGCAGGCCATCCACAGAACAAGAAACTGTTAACCAATAAGCCTCACTTCTCTCATATGTAAAGCCAACTCAGTTTGGTTTCAAAAGAGCAGGTCATGTCTACTCAGCCTGATGTACGTCTTCAAGAAAGTCACAAAAGCAATGGATGAGAGAATGGTACATACTGCCTGCCTTGACCTGATCAGAGGGTTCAACACAATACCCCACTCAGGCATTGTATACAAGCTCACAAAAATAAGTATAAACCCCTAATGTCATTGGTTGGATAGCCATCTGGCTCACGGATAGGACCCAAGAAGTCAGGATAGCAGGGTATACCTCCACAAAAAGGCCAGTCATTAGCAGAATCCCTCAGGTCTCAGTGCTTGGTACACTCATTTTTGGCATCTAATTCTCTGAAGTCAATGCTTATATCAAAGACCTCTGCCTGACCAAGTGTGTGGATAATTGCAAACTAGGTGCAGTCTGTGAATCCCTTAAAGACAAAAATACCCACCATAATGCCTTGACACAGACTAATAACTAGTGCCAGAGTCATGGTCTAAATTTTAATGCCAAGGAATGCATAATAGCATATTTCAGAAAGATGTCCAACCCTGCAAACTAACTACATTGATAATACAACTCTAAGAGGAGACCCAGTGATTGGGGATTTGGGAATAGATGTAGACAATGACTTGTCCTTTGACCATCATGTATCTAATAGTAGTAAGGAACTATTTCTATGTTGCATAACTTATGAGCAAGGATATGGCATCTATGTCCAAAGATGTCAATGTTATCAGTCTACTCAACCCTCACTAGACCAATCACTGAGTACAATGCCCACTTGTTATGTACCTGTCTAGGTGTATGCAACAACTGGAGCATCCACAGAGGTTCTTCACCAAAAGAATACGTGATGTAGAAAATGTGTCCTATGAGGACCAGCTCAAAGCCTTATCCATATGCTCAATCTCCTACAGGCTGCTTTAAGGCAATCTATGCCTGGCCTACAAACCAATCTCTCATCCAACCTTAATGGACCTGCTGCACATCTGGAAAACAAACAGCATTGAGCCACCTGATCCAGGGACCTAAACCTTGTCTACAACATAATAAAAGACATGCTTGAGGGACAGGTATGAGTCACAGATACTGTCTGTCTGTGGAATGGGCTTCCCATCCCTGTGAAGTAGTTATTCTTTGCACATTTTCAAGCACAACTTGGATTACAGTATGGGGAATCATAAAGTTGCCCTGGTCTAGTACCTATGTCTCTATTAGAAAAAAGAAGCTTGTAAATGTCTAACCACTCATGCCCAAGCTATATATGTTGCCACAAAAACCTGCGGGATCAAAATCTGTCCAATACTTTTGCGATGCATGACTAGGCTTAAAATGTCCTTTAAGTTTGTTAGAATAGTAGTCTATGGAATGGCCATTACACTGGCAGCCATGATGTATGTTTATATAATCTCCCCAGCACCATGTCTATTGGTTCATATGGGCACATACTTCATATGCCCTCTTCCTGGTGTGAGTGCTCCCAAGACCACACCGGATGAGGACTATCACAACTGGCTTAGGATCACCAACCCCACTTCCCCAGGACATTCGATCACTGGTGTTTTGGCAGGCCACTACCTGCACAGGAGCAAATCTTTTCAGTAGGGCTATCAAATTCTTCCACCATGATGAGCATGCTGCATAAACCATTTGCCCCCCCCCACACACACACACTCTTCCCTGCCAACTCTTCCAGTGCCCATTCACTAATAAAATGTGGGTCATTACAGTCATAGTCAGGGCACTATCCCTCTGTACCACAGAGGCGGGCTATAATTCTGCGTAAAATGTATTGCAATTAAGATACAAATAAGTTATAATAATTGTGTGTCACCTTTTATTGTAGGACAGCTTTAGACAAAAATAAATTTTTTCAGCTATGCTGCTCTAATGCTTCTCCATTTAGGCTTCATTTTAAAAACATCACTGTAGGAATATTCGGGTTTGCACCCTCATATTTCATGTCTTTTGTCTACACAAAGCCTAATTGCACTTCCCTGTTCCTATTAACATCTAAATGATCCTAACAGAGTTGTCTTACCCCATAAGCCTGGAAAACAATGCCAATCATTAAACATTATTTTTTAGAATAGTATAGACTCTTCCCTGTTAATTCAGAACAGTGAGTCATTGCACTTACAATTTATTGATCTTGGAGAAGCTTAAATGCCATACATGCATGTTGATGTTTTTGAATGTATACATTCACACATGCACAAGCATACACAGACACACACACACACACACACACACACACACACACACACACACACACACACACACACGCACACACACACTGTCATACATAAAATACATAAAGATACACATACACACACATACAGAGACACATGTTTGCATGTTTTGTATATGTGAAAATTATTTTTGAACAAAATTAAAGACTGTTGTCCATTAGTTAAGAAAAGAGTCCTTGCAAACTGATTTACCATAAATAAGTGGATGACACAAGAGCGGAAGAAACCACTGTGCATAACAACTTCTATATCAAGCTTTCTGCTGACAGATTCACAGATATTATGATGCACTAAATACCATGCCATGGACTAGATCTCTTCTTTATATGAGGTAATTTAATAAATGAAACGCTATTCCTACTAAATCTTTTTTAGAAAGAATTCAAATTCCTGAACACCTGAGAAAACTGAAAACTATGACAAACAACCTGATTTGAGAGTGAAAAGCATGATGGCTGTAGGTCTCAGTAAGAAACTGGACAGTACTAAGACATTCCACTTCCTGCAGTACACCAAAATCTATCCTGACATAGAGGCTAGGATCAAAGACATTGCCAATGTTCCACAGATTATGGCGTAATGTACATGGCACTGCAGACTACACCTGGTAAAACTGTCACTCTGTGCCACACAAGTCAACAAAAGTAATCCTGGCCTCAAAACAAGGAAATTAAATGTTTTCAGTCACTGTGTGTGAGAGCCCAATCCCCCGTATGGATAATTGGCAGGTCATCTAGCCTTCACCCATAATATAGCTTGCATCCATAGTAGGTGAAAACAATTCTGCAATACTCTATTCCCATGCTGTACTTATGTGTACTTGTGTAACAAAAATATCTGAGTTTTACTTCAGTGTATCATAACACATTTGCTTAGCTTATAACTGCAGAATGTACATTTAATTCTTTATATAACATAATGGTCATATTTGCTTTTTACTTTTTATCTTCTCTTAAGCTATGACTAAAGTGGGTCCCTAATCAATCAGTCCACTACCCTGGTAAGCAAATAAATCTTCTTCTTTTGGCTTTTCCCAGTTAGGGGTCGCCACAGCGGAACTCTGGTCTGCTAATGATTGATTTTTACGGTGCCGAGGGGCCAGCTCGATGCCCAACCTTCAATGAAGGCATGCCCATTTACATATGTCTTTCGAACACCACTCGACCAAGGAGAGGACATGCAGACTCCACACAGAAGGCACTCCAGCCGAGAATCGAACAGGAGAACCTCTTGCTGTGAGGCGACAATGCTACTGCTGCACCACCGTGGCAACCTGGTAAGCAAACAAATAAATAAATAAATCCAATATTGCTCCTGAACATTTCAAAACAGAATTGTGCAGAGTGAAGATACAGAAGAAGACCAAAGATAAAACCATTGGGGTTAGAAAGGATTGGGAAGACAGACTGGATAAGTTTTTCACAATGTAACTATGGAGGGATATATATGGCTCCCAAATATGGAAAAAAGTCAAGAAGATTTACGGTCTTTGCCTGGAAGTGTTTGGATAGTTATATTTATACCCCAAGCAGACTCCAAAGAATTTTTCCTCAGGTAGATTGTAAATGTTGGAGGTGTGATGGGGAAGAAAGAAATAATTAGGAAGACATTTTTTTGAAAGTGCAATGAGTTGGCAGACTTTAAAATTTCAACTGTATTAGAAGTACTGGGAGAGCAAAATAATATAACTAAGGAAATGATTTTTTTGAGCTGTGATACACCATTGGAATTGCTAAGACACGGAAAGACCTTGCTGAATTTAATTATGGTGGCTGCCAAAAAAAAAAAACAATTACTAGAAAATGGAAATCAGAGTCTAAACCAGCAGAGTAGTGAATATAGTAACATAGATAAAACAACTGGAAGTGGGATCTTTAGAAAGGGGTAGGAGCAAATTACATAAAAATGGGAATTCTGGTAACAATACATGCAGAATAATGTTTTAGATGAGGAATGAGATTTAAGGGAAGGCAGGAATTTAATGAGCTATGTAATGTTTGACCAGCAATGACTGGAGAGCTGCTTAGTGATATATAATGTTTGTAAGTAGAAATAGGTTAATATGGTTGTTTTCATTTATATGAATAAATATGTCATAAGTGATAATTTAATAAAGATGTTTCTTGTTTAAACAACAAAAAGATAAAACCACTACTTAAAGCAGCTAGTGTTCAGGTGCATTTACAAAATACCATGATTAAGTGACTTTTTTGCATTACCAAGGAGTTCTAGAATGATTCTCAAGTACAGCTACACAGTTACAGCTACAATACTGGAAAACAATGTCATGTATTGACTCAGAAGCCACCTTTTGACATCATGTTCCATTTTGCATCTGTCAAAGGAAAAACAACTTCAAAATGATCAACACACGGCAGGTTCAGGTTAAGGCACTTTAATCTTGCAGCAAGGAGACAAAAATGTGCTAATACAGAGTTTGTCTAACTAGAATCAGGAAGTGAAGCTATTCTTATACATTTCTTACAAGACATTGCCTACCAAGCTGACGTAATAAATCACAAGTTCTTTCAATATTATTTCATAGCAGCTGTTTGTCCATGATTTTCTGCTGGCACATCAAGTTTACAAAAAAACTTCCTAAGAAAAACAACGTGGCCTTGATGACCACCGGTCAGATATAACTTCTCGCTATGCAATGTTACCATCCAAGGTACTATGGCTAATTTGAGCACAAAGCAAGTACAGATTATAGTTCATTTCTTCAAGCAGTCTTTGTTTGATGTATCTTTTCTTTTCAGACTGCATGTTCTCATAACATGAACAGAGCTGATTGTTCATATTCAATAACATTATAGAAAACAATATTGTTCTATTCATTCACTATTCATTCATTTTCCTGAACTAGCAGATAATCACCTGCTTCTCAGTAGATTTCCAAAAGGCATAAACATGAATTTTGCTGTGCTAGCAAATACGAGGTCAGAGAGCATCTTGCAATTTCAGAAAACATACTGCAGTTTGAAAAAGCATCTTATAATTTCATACAGAATTAAGCTGTACATAAAATAGAATGAAATGTGTCTTACCCCATAAGCCTGGAAAACAATGCCAATCATTAAACATTATTTTTTAGAATAGTATAGACTCTTCCCTGTTAATTCAGAACAGTGAGTCATTGCACTTACAATTTATTGATCTTGTACATGCATTTTGATGTTTTGAATGTATAACACACACACACACACACACACACACACAAAAGCATAAACAGTTGCTTCTTCTCCTGACCTCTTTCTGTTTAGAATTTGCAGTTAAGAGAGTCATTTAGTTTAAACTTATGAAAGTGTTTCATTTTTCAGCAGTTCTTCAATTTCAGTACTTTGATACAAAGTCTCAGAAACTGACATGTCTATAAAATCTTTGATTAATCTTTTCATGCAGGGAATACCACAACAAACACACACTCCTAATAGGAGTAATCCCACATAAATGGCGATCAGGATGTTCATTAGGATGCTACCCCACCCCCCAAACAAATTCTGGAAAAAATCCGTCAGTGGGTTTGGGCCTGGTTTGGTCATGGCCGACACTTGCTGAATCACCTCAAGATGGTCGTTTATCTCATGCTGGTTGTCAGGAATATGCGAACAGCACTCCTCTTTTATTAAAGCGCCACAACCTTTAGCTAGGGTGAAGTTGAGAGCCATGCGGTTTTGAAGCACCACAGTTCTCATAGCGTTCAGTTCATTAGTCACTAATTCGAGAGCAGAAAAAGTTGCATTGCTCATTACTTCGAGAAGTTTGGACAGTTTTCTCAACTCCCAAATAGATTTCACTGTGCCATATGCAGGGGCTATACCTGCCCACGATATAATAGTGTCACTCAAGTCCATGTGTGTCAGTTTATCTTTGTTTTTCACTGAGTTATGATATCTCCAGCCTGCTTCAATTCGTTCCATTGGATTCTCAGGTCTCTTGATTGGATTTCCAGGTTTCATGGTGACCTCTCTGACTTTTCAAATTCTTCCCTGAGGCAAAACTGCAGTGTGTCGTATGGCGGAACGGAACAGGTAACCAAAAACAACTGCGGACCAATTCTCAGGTAACCATTTGTATGCCTTTTCCCACACACAAAATAACAATTCTCTACTTTAGTATTAATATACTTGCCCTGCATGAAACATTTTTCTTCAATGAATGGATAGTGTGTTTAAAAAACAGGATAATGTTGTGTTCAACCATTTTGTTTTTGCATTCAAAATAAGAGTCAATATTTGTTTGTATCACAAATATAACCTGCATTATTAGCTTATATATAACATATGGATGGAACACATTACAATTGCTCCAACACACCCTGTACCGTATCATTTTTGTAAAAACATACAATTATGTTTTGTGTAACAGGCAGGTACAATGCTATTTTGTCTTGTGATTTCACAGTTGTAGTATCGAAAATCAAATTTTCCCAGGTCTCGACCCCCTAGGACAGCAGTCATTAACATCCCCGTGTGCTGTTGGTATAGCTGTTATGATCAGCAATTTTTGGAATTAAAGTTTGTAAGTACATGCCTATGTTTGGTGGTAAGGAAGTTCGGTTAAAGGATTCAGTCTATAAAATATACATTAACAAATCTCATTTATGTTCATCAGCTCAAGGCCACAACCAAGGAAGGCCACAACAAAGATTAATGTTATCATCGGTCATACTTTCTGAGGGTTCAACATTTCTACTTGTTCCGTATCTGGTCATTTTGTTCTTGTGTAACAGTAACAAGTTTTTTGTCCAGTTCAAAGTTTTTAACCAATTTACAGTGTGTCAGATGAATCCAAAACGCTCGCTCTGCGATCTTGACTGCAGTGGGTGTTGACAGTAGCACTTGGTACGGCCCTTCCCACTTCGGTGTGGTCCAATTCTTCTTCTTGATAACTTTCACCCAGACCCACGTGCCTGGGACTACTGCTGCTTCCAATGGTCTGGTTTGTTCTTTATCTGAAACAGAATTTAACTGCAAAAGTTGTTTGTTACTTAAAAGTCATCTCATGTATTCTGCAAGTGAATTGTTGGCCTCCTGGTCTGCAGGCATGAGAGGTTTCCACTGAGGTATATAATATGCCCTCCCAAACAGTATTTCCAAAGGAGTTAACCCCTTTACATTTGGAACAGTTCTCATGCTCAACAGTGCCAGAGGCAGGCAGTGCACCCAGTTCTTTTGTGTCTCACTAATCAATTTCCTAAGTTTGTTTTTCAAAACCCCATTATGCCTCTCTACTAATCCTGCGGATTGGGGGTGGTATGCACAATGGTTCTTTAAGGAAATTCCGAACATCGGCTCAACTGTTGTATAGTTTGATTTACAAAGTGTGTGCCATTGTCACTGTAGATCTTTTCTGGTATGCCAAATCTAGGAATAATTTCTTTAACAAGGACTTTTGCAACAGTAGCTGCATCTGGATTTTTGGTCAGAAAAGCTTCCACCCATTTGGAAAACATATCTATAATGACAAGACAATATTTCTTATTTTCACATTTGTTTAGTTCTATGAAATCCATACAGATAGTATGGAGCAGTGCAGTGGTGTTGGAAACTCCCTTGCTTAGGCTTCAATGCCCCTTGTGCATGATGCTTGTTACAAACATGGCATGCTGCACAAAAATTTTTTGTGTAGTTTGTAAATCCATATGCAGTGAACACTCGGTTCACTAGCTGTACCATCCCCCCCTGTTGAGACATGGCACTGCCCATGGCTCAACAAAGCTGCATATCTAAACAAGTTAGACGGCAAAACTGGTTTTCCTTCTTTGGAGATGTACAGCCCTTTCTCAAGAATTGCTCCTCTTTCTATCCATTTCTGTTTTTCTATTTTTGTAGTAAGTGTTTGCATTGTTTTCAACATTTCTAAATCTAAAATCTCAGTAGGTTGTAATTCCTCACTCAAAAGAAATACTTCAGAAGCTGAAGCTGCCTGCTTTGCAGCTGTATCAGCTCTCGCATTACCTTTTGAAATCCTATCCTGTTGCTTGGTATGAGCTACACATTTACAAATAGCTACTTTCTGAGGTAACTAAGTGGATTCTAACAAATCTAAAATAAATTGCGCATGATTAATCGGTTTACCCGTAGATGTTATCATTCCTCTATTTTTCCACTGTTGTGCAAAAACATGTACAGTAGAAAAAGCGTACTGGCTGTCAGTAAAAATGTTCACACATTTACCCTTTGCCAAGGTACATGCCCTTGTCAAGGCAATCAATTCTGCTGATGGCGCAGATAAGTTGTGTGGTAAAGACTTTGCTTCTAAAATCTCAGTATCAGAAACTACTGCATACCCCACTAGGTTCTGTCCTGTAGGACCCCTTCTGCATGAGCCATCCACGTAATATGTCACCTCTGCATTATCCAAGGGAACATCCGTTAGATCTTTTCTAGGCAGTGTCTTTTGCTCAATCTCCTGCAGGCAGCTGTGTGGTGTGACATCCGCAGGGTTCAGGAGCAAGGTAGATGGATTTAAAGTTGTACATCGTTCAATTGTCATATGAGGTTGGCTCAAGAGTATAGTCATACAGGAAAGATGTCTAGCAGGAGAAAGATATGCTACTTTTTCTTGCAGTAAAATAATTGCGACTGCATGAGGCACTCTCAATGTGAGAGGGTGGAACAACACTACTGAGGCCGAAGCCTGTACTGCCATTGCAGCTGCAACTACTGCTTGTACACAGTGGGGCAGTGATCGCACCACTGGGTCCAGCTGTGATGAATAATAAGCTATGGGGCGTTGCTTATCCCCATGTTGCTGTGTTAACACTGATGTCATGTAACCTTGCTTACAATCTACAGTTTGGAAAAACGTTTATGATAGTTTGGTAATCCTAAAACTAATGAGGATGCTATCAATTGTTTCAGTTTGCAGAAAGCTGATTCTGCTTCTGGTGTCCATTGTAATAAATCTTGTGCTGCCATAGGCTTCTTGCATATCAAGTTGGTCAGTGGAGCAGACTCCAAGGCATAGTTTGGAATCCAACTCCGACAGAAATTAGTCGTGCCCAGGACGGACATAATTTCCTTCTTGGTAGTTGGTTTGGGTGCTTGTAAAATTGCTATTTTCCTATCTTCATCTAATGTTCTGCCTTCTTTGGATATTACATATCCCAGGTATTTAACCTGCTTTCTCCAATGCTGCAATTTGTTTTTGTTTACTTTATGTCCTTTAGTGGCTAGAACTTGTAGTAATGCTATGGTATCTTCTCTGCATTCTTGCTGGGTGGGGGCTGCCAGCAGGATGTCGTCTACATAAAGTAAAATTTGGCTGCCTCTTGGTGGGCTAAATCCCCCCAAGTTGCTTGCCATCTCTTGTGCAAATATTGTTGGGCTTTCACAATACCCCTGTGGTAGTCTCGTGTATGTATACCTTTTCCCCTGAAATGTGAATGCAAACCAATGTTGGCTGTCAGGGTGTATCGGTATCGAAAAGAACGCATTGCTAATATCTACCACAGAAAAATACTTCTGTTGAGGCTTCAAATCATTCAATAGGGTGTGTGGATCTGGCACCATAGGTGCTGTAGGTATTACTGCATCATTTATAGCTTGTAAATCTTGGACCATACGCCATTCTCCGTTTGCTTTCCTGACAGGAAATAAGGGTGTGTTACATGGTGAATCGGGAGAGTCTACCAGTACTCCTTCCTTAAGTAAAGCTGCTATTATAGGTTTGATTCCTACTTCTGCATCCTTTCTTAAGGTATACTGTCTCTTTTGAGGTCTAAATGCTGATTTTGGCGTAATAGTAACTTAGGTCCTGCTGTACGAATTAGTCCTACATCTGATTTCTCTGTTGACCAGAGAGTTTCTGGTATGCTCCGTAAGGCATTTTATTCCTCTTCTAGTAAGAGTGCTAATCAGCTGTCCTCGCTAGACTGCAAGTGTACAGCTGGGTGTGTCTGCATTATCCAATTTAACTTCTGCTTCTGTACTCCCTGTTCTGATAATTCTAACTCTGTTTGTTTTTCCCACTTTGTGACTTTTTCTCCTAGATCTACCCATTTCACATTCTTGTCCTTAGTTAAACTAACATGTGGTAATCGATTAGATTTATAGAGTGCAAAGAATTCCTGGGGCAATGAACAGCTAACTACACTGTTCCCTTCTGTGTCCCAATACGGATTACGTAATACTAATCTGTTTGCATGGTTTTTAAACAGTTCTTGCTCATATTCCTTATCAGGTCCTGGTGTGCTACAATAATACAGAGTACAGTGCAACAAATGCTGTTTATCAGTGTCAAGGGAGGGGGACTTACTGATGGCTACATTCATCAGTTCTTCGGTTACTGCCCCTGGATCAGTCATGACTAAGTCCTGGCTGTACCAATAAAATGTTTCACCCTCCGGTCGCACCAGAAAAGTATCCATTTGCTGCTGTGCTTCCATACCCTGCATAGTCGGTACTACTGCTATGCCAAATATCTGCATAAGATCTCTGCCCAAAAGGTTTATTGGGCATTTTGCAGAAACAACAATTTTGCTTTTCTGGGTCATCCCTAAAACAGGGTCAGTTATTGCTATGTTATGGGAGAGTGGCTCCCGATACAGCTGTCCATTAGCTGCTTTCACTAATATGTAATCAAGTGATTCTGAATTTTCTGGTAGTTTGGAAGGATGTACCAGGGTTCGTGAAGCCCCTGAGTCACACAGGAATTTAACTTCCCTCCCCTCTACCAGAAGTGTAACTTCCGGTTTCGTGTCTGCTAAATAGAGCTCTAGGCTCAATAATGCTAAGTCCAAAATTTCACTTTCTTCACCATCTGTGATTTCTTGTACTTCCTCTATTTCTTCTATCACATCCTCTATTCCCTCTATCACATTTGCATTTGTCTTTTCTCGGTTACTCCCTTCTAGTGATTCTTGACTATCATATAGTCAGTCCTCACCCTCCTTATCTTCCATGGCTACCTTCTTGTTTTGCTTGCAATCCCTTGCTAAATGTCCCTTCTTTCCGCACTTAAAACATTCACCCCTTTTCTTTCTCTCTTCAAACTCTTCTGATCGTTTATCAGATTGTTTGTTTCCCTGGGCATTTTTCTTGCCCTTTTTTCCGGACTGAACTACATAAACTTCTGCTCCATCTTCTACAGAAAATACTTGGGCTTTCTTTTTCTTTTTACTATTAAAATGCCTTTCTAGCATGTCTACCATATTCAAGTAGTGACTGTAATCTACTCGTACGATGGTCTACCATGTGCTTTGTAATAAAGCTGCTTATAGGCAAAAAACTGCCTTTCAAAAATGCATTCTTTAGTTACTGCTCATACGGGGAATCATGTGTTTGGTCTTCAGGTACATGCATTCCACAATGGTTATTAAAACACTCTAATAATCTAGCATAATATCTGTCAACAGTTTCACCTTCCTGTTGAATGCATTGATTAATGCAAGTCCAGTCTGCCCTAGGCTTCCACTTCTCAGAGATTCGGTCTGTTAGACCTTTCACTCTGTTATCCAGTTCTGCGTTGCTATGTGGGAGTGGCTTGTGTTCTGCGTCACGGGGATTCCAGTTGCCACTGATCATGTGCCAATATGGACCTACAATTTGTCTCACTACTTTTTCTACTTCTTCTCCATTCAAATGATAACTTAATCTAATGCCCTGTAAGTCTTCTAAGAATTTTCTAAAATTAACTTTTGGATGGGGAATTCCCTCTGTGGCTTTCCGGATGTCTTCCGGAGTCCACGGTCTATATACTAGGAGAGTCGGGTCCTGTCCTGCCTGTCCTGCCTGAGGATTTGGTACTTCTATGAGTGGATATATCTCTTCTTCACTCATAGCTCGTGAATTTTTGTTTATTTCCTATAACTCAGTATCTTCTCTTAAGTTACGTGTTCGAGACCTAGTCTCGATGGGATCTCTAACATATGGTCTTGGCTTTGCGGTAACAGCTGGGTATAGCGGAGGTGGACCAGGTTGTCCACTTGCTTCATATTCTGGTGCGGGAAGCGGAGGGGGCAGAGGGGCTGATGCTATTACCAAATTATTGTCTTCCTTATCTAGAAACATAGCTTTTGAATTATTACTTTTTTGTTCTCTACGGTTTGCTTCCTCAATCCACCTGTGTGCCTGAGGAATGCCTAATTGACATTGCTTTTTTACCTGACCTTTTGTGTTGGTTTTAAGCTGTTTGATAAGTTTAATAAGCGCGGATTTTTCTAGTTTGCCATTAAATTCATATTTATTAACCCATTTTGTATAGTATCTAACATTGTCGGCATGCTGTAATTGCATATATTTTGCATCTTCGGTTAGCGGTGGATCTTGGGAACTTTTTGTGCACTTATTACCCATATTGTTCTGACTGTTAAAAATGTTACATAACCCTTCTTATTTTCACGTGGTACCACGATTTTCTGTTTCACAGTTTATCTAGAATAACTGTCTTACCTATTCTGTTTCCCTGATCTATGACAAGACTGCAATCTTTCTGTCCCTGACTTGTACAAAACAAATCTCCTGACAGATGATTCAAATCAAGTCCCTGATCTAAAACAGAAAAAAAGGTAAATCTCACCTTACCTGAGCCTCTGTGATTGATCGTCTCTGGGTCGTATGCTAACTCGTCCTCCAGTTGCAGATCAGAAAAGTGGCTGGCCTCTTTTGAACGACAATTCAGTCGGAGGTCTTTCAAAGCAGAAGAACCGATGTGGTTTCTTCCCCCTACGGTTTCACGCCACCTGGCCCATCTGACCTGGGGCGAAGTGAGAGTTTCCGGTCCGAAGGACCAATCTGTCAAAGGAAAAACAACTTCAAAATGATCAACACACGGCAGGTTCAGGTTAAGGCACTTTAATCTTGCAGCAAGGAGACAAAAACATGCTAATACAGAGTTTGTCTAATTAGAATCAGGAAGTGAAGCTATTTTTATACATTTCTTACAAGACATTGCCTACCAAGCTGACGTAATAAATCACAAGTTCTTTCAATATTATTTCATAGCAGCTGTTTGTCCATGATTTTCTGCTGGTACATCAAGTTTACAAAAAAGCTTCCTAAGAAAAACAATGTAGCCTTAATGACCACCGGTCAGATACAACTTCTCACTATGCAATGTTACCATCCAAGGTACTATGGCTAATTTGAGCACAAAGCAAGTACAGATTATAGTTCATTTCTTCAAGCAGTCTTTGTTTGATGTATCTTTTCTTTTCCGCAGCTGTGCATGTTCTCATAACACGAACAGAGCTGATTGTTCATATTCAATAACATTATAGAAAACAATATTGTTCTATTCATTCACTATTCATTCATTTTCCTGACCTAGCAGATAATCACCTGCTTCTCAGTAGATTTCCAAAAGCCATAAACATGAATTTTGCTGTGCTAGCAAATACTAGGTCAGAGAGCATCTTGCAATTTCAGAAAGCATACTGCAGTTTGAAAAAGCATCTTATAATTTCATACAGAATTAAACTGTACAAAAAATAGAATGAAATGTGTTAACCCTTTTAGCTTCTAATAAGCACTAAACATATACATTAGTACATATTTTCTAACAGCATCCTTCCAATTATTTTAAAATTAGTTGAGTGTTTTATCTTGGTAACACTGATTTTGCAACAAAAAGCACTTTATCAGCTGATGTCTAGTCATAAATATTCTTTATGTCTAGTCATAAATATTCTTTCACCCCTTTCATGAATGAGATGCATGCAGAAAGTACACAAACTAAATAACTAAAAAAAAAATCAGACAATTGTTCACCTCCCCCTCTCCCAAAGAATACTGGAATGAAACTCAACAATATCTATTAAAAAAAAGAAGTAGTTACTGTATAGGCAATAAGCTGTGATCTGATAACTTCAGGAGCATTTAGAAGGCTTGGATCTTTTTAGGTACGCTAAGAACCATCCAGAAATGCACAGTCACATGTGATTTGAAATACATATGTGACAGACAAATGCGTATTACTGTATACTGTGCAAGTCCATTCTATGATTCTACATATGGAGGATGAGTAACGTTACTATTTTATTTAAGAAAAACATATATCTGTGCATGACCGTTACTAGATGGAAGAATGCATGCCATGGCATTTACTGACAGCCTATCCATTGATGACACCACACCCCCTATCACCTGTCAACAACAGCAGAACACTCAAACCTATGTATACTTCATTGCAGGCTAATGCACTGCACAATAACCTACATAATTCTGTGTGTGTTTGTGTGTTTGTGTGTGTGTGTGTGTGTGTGTGTGTGTGTGTGTGTGTGTGTGTGTGTGTGTGTGTGTGTGTTATTGGTGTTTTTTTTATTTAGTTTTAAAGTTTCAAATCTTTGATCATATGGTCTCGGCAGTATGATGTTCATAGTCTTGAAACTTGAGTAATTCAATAGGTATCCATATATGGGTTTCTATCAGATTACTGAAGTTTCAAAACTTTGAACATCATATGGCCGAGACCATGTGCTAGAACTTTTAAAACTTTGAACGTTTTGAATGGAGATCACTATACAGTGCGGAATGAGAGCTTTATCATTTTCCTCACTGTAATATGATCTCGGAGTTGGTATATTTAATTAGCAGGGGATGTGGGGGCCCCCCTGCAAAAACATAAAAAAGCATGTTTTTATTTTGTTTTTATTTCACTTTTGAAATTTCAAAATTTGATCATATTATCTCGGCTGTATGATGTTGGAAGTTTTGAAACTTCGGTAATTAGATAGGAATCCACATACACACACACACACACTCACACACACACACACACTCACACACACACACACATATATATATATATATATATATATATATATATATATATATATATATATATATATATATATATATACATACACATAGATATTGTTAGTATATATATATATATATATATATATATATATATCTATATAGATATATATATATATATATATATATATATATATATATATATATATATATATATATATAAAGTGGATATAAAAAGTTTACATGCCCCTGTTAAAATGCCAGGTTTTTGTGATATAAAAAAAATGAGACCTCACTAAATCATTTGAAAACTTTTCCCACCTTTAATGTGACGTATAAATTGTACAATTCAATTGAAAAATAAACAAATCTGTTAGGGGAAAAAATATAAAAAATAAAAAACGTACAATACGCTGGTTGCATATGTGTGCACACCCTGAAACTAATACTTTATTGTGTGTGCATACCCTTAAATTAATACTTTGTTGAAGCACCTTTGATTTAATTACAACATTCAGTCTTCTTGGGTACACACTTGCCATCAATTAAAGAGACTCTGATTAACCCCAAATAAAGTTCAGCTGTCCTAGTAGGATTTTCCTGACATTTACTCAGTTGCCTGCTACAGCAAAAGCGATCATTCACAGAGAACTTACAAAGCATCAAAGGGATCTCATTATTGAAAGGTGTCAGTCAGGAGAAGGGTACAAAAACATTTCCACAGCATTGGATATACCATGAACTGGATGGCCCTCCAAAACTAATGAAAAGACAAGAGGAAAACTGGTCAGGGAGACTGCCAAGAGACCTACAGAACCACTGATGGAGTTGCAGGAATTATTGGCAAGTACTGGTTGTGTACTAAGCGTGACAACAATCTCCCATATTCTCCATATGTCGGGACTATGGGGTAGGGTTTCAAGACGGAAGATGGAAGCCTTTGCTTACACAGAAAAACATCCAGGCCCAGCTAAAATTTGCAAAACAATACATCTTCTCCCAAAAGCATGTCGGAAAATGTGTTATGGTCTGACAAGACCAAGGTTGAACATTTTAGCCACAATTCCAAAAGATACGTTTGGCACAAAAACAACACTTTGCATCACCAAAAGAACACCATCCCCTACTTTTTTCAGCTGGAAATGGGGCTTTAGTCAAGGTGGAGGGAATAATGAACAGTTCCAAAGACCAGTCACTTTTGGCCCAAAACCTTCAGCCATATGCTAGAAATCTGATGACGAAGAGGAATTTCACCTTTCAGCATGACAATGACCCCAAGCATACATCCAAATCAACAAAAGAATGGCTTCAACAGAAGAAAATGAATGTTTGGAATGGCCCAGCCAGAGCCCAGACCTAAACCCAATAGAAACTCTGCGGGGTAACCTGAAGAGGGCTGTGAACAAGAGATGCCCTCGCAATCTGACAGATTTGAAGCACTTTTGCAAGGAAGAGTGGGCAAATATTGCCAAGTCAAAATGTGTCATGCTGATAGACTTCTACCCAAAGAAGACTGAATGTTGTAATTAAATCAAAAGGTGCTTCATCAAAGTATTAGTTTATGGGTCTGCAAACACAACAAAGTATTAATTTAAGGGTGTGGACACTTATGCAACCAGCATATTGTATGTCTTTTATTTTTTATTTTCTTCCCCTAACAGATTTGTTCATTTTTCAATTGAATTGTACAGGTTATAGGCTACATTAAAAGTGGGAAAAGTTTTGAAATGATTTATTGTGGCATCATTTTTTAATATCACAAAAACCTGGCATTTTAACAGGGGTGTGTAAACTTTTTATATCCACTGTATATATATCTATATATATATCTATATCTATCTATATATAAGATATGTATATATATATATATATATATATATATATATATATATATCTATATCTATTTATATATATATACATATATAGATAGATATATAGCTATATTAATTAGTGGGATGGGCTAGCAGTGGAATGGGGGTTGGCATAGTGCTTAAAATGATTACCACACACACAAAGTAGAGGGTTTGAGTCTCATCTTTGAAAGAAAAATTAACTAGGCTTAAAATGGCCCACAAGGGCAGGTAGCCTTAAACTTATATATATCACTCATTGGTAGATAGTCATTTATTAAACTGTTAATTTTGTGTTATTAATATTACAAATGTTACTAGCAATCTTATTCATTTCCATTTTCTTCACTTTTTACTTGAATTATAAGTGTAATTAGTTAGTTAATGCTTTATTATCTGATTGCCTGGGTGACTGATTGTCACAGAAAACATGCCTATCCACTACAACATGTGTATCACCCTATTTCATCATCAAAATGTAGGTCCACATGATTCAGAATCAGGAAGAAGCTGTCAGCAAATGCAATCACAAGTTTACCAAACTTAATAAATATAGTTTCACTGAAGAAACTAAAGTAAAAACTACATTTTAGAATCAGAAATCCAACTTCAGATGACAATAGCATAACTACAGTATAAGGAAATGGTAAGAGAAGACCTTTGCACGTGGCCTTAAAATGATACATTACATGATGATTTTGTGTTTGGAATTCTACAGGAAGAAATTCAAAAGAGACTGTTAGCCAGCATACCTCTCAACCTCTTTGAGCAAGAAAGCTGGACAAAATAGGTTCATAGGTTCATAGGTAGGTACTAGGCTATCGACCCAAGGCCTAAGTAAACCTAGCCAACAAGGTTCCCTGGCTTACGCCACCCAAGAAAATGAATTCCTTGTGCCCCTGTCGAGCAGAGCCACAGAACTGATCCCAGGGGTGTATTTCCTATTTCCCATCCACTCACCAAGATTGTTCTTGAAGAGTGCTAATGAGGAACTTTGCTTGACATAGATGGGTAGCTTGTTCCAGAGTATAGGAAGTCTCTGGGACAGGAATCTATCCCTCCAGCATGTCCTGTTTATTGTGGTGACAAGGTTTAGGTCCCTAGGGCATGTAGCTCAGAGGGATTGAGATTTCTTTAGGTGTAGCATGTCCAACAGCTCTGGGTTTAACATAGATTTATATGTTTGGCAGAGATCTCCTCGGAGTAGGCGATATGCTACAGAGTAAAGCTCGGGTTTTTTGAGACGGTCAGTGTAGGGCATCTTTTTGAGGCCAGGAATCCTCTTTGTGAGATACTTCTATGGCCTTTCCAGCTGCTGCAGATGTCTTGTGAGGTACATTCAAAAAGGGGTGTTGTACTCTATAATGGGTCTAATGGGAGCCGAGTAGAGGAGAACCCTTTTGTGATGAGGTGTGCCACATAGAAGGATTTCCTGACTACTGTGGCAATGTGATTATCAAAGGAGAGACTACTGTCCACCTGGGTCCCAAGGTCTCTTATCACATATTCAGCATTAAGTAGACTGCCATTTATCTGGTAGTTCATGGGTACAGAGTTTTTACCAAAGGGGATGACAATGCACTTTTTGGCATTGAGCTTGAGGCCATGTTTCTGACACCAGGCATCTGTCTCAGTGAGGCCCTTCTGTAGGATGTCCACATCATTTGGGGACTCGACTATGGCTCCTAGTTTGCAGTCATCTGTGAACTTTGTTAGCCAGAGGCCTCCTGTGTTAGCTTGTACTTCAGAGAAGTAGATACCAAACAGAAGAGCTCCCAGGACTGAACCCTGTGGTACTCCACTTGTCACTGGTTTGAAGTCAGATTTGGAGTCTGCAACTTTTACAGTGTGGGTTCTGTCAGTGAGCCAGTTGGCAACCCATCTTGTGATGTAGGGATTTATACCTAGTTTAGTGAGTTTAGCTATAATTCCAGAATGGGGTATTGTGCCGAAAGCCTTGGTGAGGTCAAGATAGGCTGTGTGAACCACCTTACCCTCATCTACGGCTTTGGTGACTGCCTCAAAGAATTCGATCAGGTTCAGAAGGCATGATCTGCCTTTCACAAACCTGAACTGGGTGGGGTCCAGAGTTTGGAGGTTACGATGTCTTTGTTTATGAGTTCCATGATGATACATTCCATGGCCTTGCAGACCAGGCTCGTCAGGCTAATTGGGCAATAGTTCCCAGGATCGGTGGTGGCTCCTTCTTTGTGGAGTGGGATAACTGTTGCTATGTGCCATTCAGTGGGCACAAAGCCTGATGTGAGACTATAATTGAATGTGGTGCTTAGGTGGGGAGCCAGTTCATTCTGAAGTTAGTGTAAAACGCAGCCTGGGATGCTGTCCATACCCATGGATGCTGTGTATTTGGTTTTAGAGAGTGCAGCTTTTACCTGCATAGATGTGATTACAGGGATTCTGCATTCTTTCTGTATAGATATGGGCCCTTTGGGGTTGAGCAGGAGGTAAAGTTAGCACTGAACCTATCTGCCAGGATGTTGGCAATATCAGTTGGTTCTGTAATGTTCGTGCCGTTGTGCTGTAACTCAGAGCAGATCTGGGTGCTGCCATTGAGATTCTTGACATAGCTGTAGAATGCTTTGTGGTTGCCTTTAGAATCAGTGGCAATTTTGTTTTCGTAGCTAGCTTTGGAGGATCTTATAGGGGATCTCAGATTCTTACTGAGGCTGACCCGGGAGCTCCTCCACTCATGGGATTTTACTCTCTTTTGCAACAGTTTCTTCCTTCTGTTGTAGAGTTTGTTTATGGCAGGGGGCCACCAGATTGGCTTCCTTTTTTGGAGGTTAGTGTCTTGGCTCTGTTTGGGTAGTACGATCCATACACTCATGTAAGTGCTTATAGAGTGCATTTGTGTGGGATTCAGCAGTTGTAACTGCATTGTCCATCTGCATGGGCATCATGAAGTTCGCTACTTCTGTCTTAAGAAGCATGAAGTTGGCATTGGAGAAATTTTTTACCATGGTTTCCTTAATGGTGGGTGGGGGGTGGGATGCAGATATCTTAGGGTGATTAGCTTATGGTCAGATCTGACCAATGAGGAGTTGACTTCAGGTGTGGAATACCAGTCACTCATGTTGGTAATGACTAGATCTAGGATATTGTTGCCCCTGGTGGGTGTGTGGCTAAGTTGATCCAGGGCATTGGAATTTATGAATTCCAGAAAGCATTGAGCAAAGGCGTTGGTACATGAGTAGTTTTCCCAGTTAATGGTGGGGTAGTTAAAATCGCCCATTATTAGGGCGTTTGGTTGAACCCTAATATTTTCCAGTATATCAAGAAAAGAGGAGTGAGAATCCTGGGGCATGGTGGGGGGTCTGTAGCAAGCTACAATTTGGATTGCAGTTTTGCCCAGAGTTAGTTGCACTTGGATAACCTCGGATGCGTTATGCTGTGCAACTAGCCTGGAGGTGTGGCTATCCTTAATGAATATGGACACACCTCCGCCTTTGGTGTTCTGGTCCAGGTTAGATGGCCGAAAACTGTGGTATGAGTTATAGCCAGGTAATGCAAGGGTGCTCTCTAGAGCCTTGAACCAGGTATCAGTCACTGCACAGATATCGATGTTCTCCATTTTAAGGAGTGCCTCCAATGAGTGCATTATGAGATTTAGACTTCTGGCATTGAGTAGCATTACCCTCAGTTTTTGCTAGCCTGTTCTTGTTATGGTGATGAATTTGTCATTTGAACCTTGCCTAAAAAAGATCATAGATAAAAGTGGGGCAATGGCCCAAAAATAGGGAGAAAGGTTGGCATAAAGGTTAAGGTGTTTACCTTAGCGTCACAAGGTGCAGGGTTTCATTCTCATGATGGATAATTGGCTAGGCTTAAAATGGCCCACAACGGCAGTTAGCCTAGTATGAATTTATGAAGCAATTTTTAAATATTGCTCTTACAAACTTAAAAAGTTGATAGAATAACAGGTTTTGCATCAGCATGAATTTTCTGAAGGATGTGAAGACTGAAACTTAAATGTGTGTCATTATTTCATTTATATTTTATAACTTCAATCTGTCATGATTTACCACTAATGTACCAGGAAACCACAAGTATATGAAAAACAGACCAAAACATATGGCTGAAATCTGGGCATTCGGCAAAAATCTGTACAGTTAAGATGCATGCCAGGTATAGATCCAGCACTAGGTGACCTAGCAACTGCTTAGGGTTCCATGCTGATGTGGGAGGGGGCACAACATTAAAGTAAAAAAATGTGTTCTTGCTTTGCAGAGGGACCATATACTGTCACTTTAGGAATTAAAAAATCTAACATTTTCCTGCAGTTCTCTACTGTAGCTTTAAATATAAAAAAAAAAAAATCTTGCTTTGCCTATATCCATTTCCTGCTATTTCCTGCTTTCAGCAAGCAGATGGTACAAGATCAAAGTAGAATGCAGCAAAAGTGTTCATGCAGAATTTGGCTTTCACTAATAGGTTTAGTTTTTACTATCAAAACAGCAGGTATTTTGTGTGGCATTTGGCACCAGTACTAGATTTCAAAGCAGAGGTGCGTGTGTCTTTTACTAAAGGGTTCTATTTTTAACTTGCACCAGATTTCAAAGTGAGTGTGTGTGATGCCCCACTTAGTTATGTGGTTTCAATAAAGGTGCTTAAAAAATAAATAAATAAAAGGAATCAATCCCTGTACCGTAAGTACAGGGGGTAAGAGCATTGATCCAACTGCCAGCCCCAAAATGCATGTTGATGCAAAACCTGTTCTGTTAGTTGTTTTGCATTATTCATTGCACTAAAGAATTAATTAATTCATTCATTAATAAGCCTGGATTGTGTAATACAGTCTAAACATGTTATATTTTAGCAATATATATTGAAGTACCCTCTTTAGGGGTGTATATTAAATCATCGAATCTCACTTCATTGAATAGCTCTTTGTCTAATCATGGACACTACTAATCAGCGAACAAAATTTTCAGTGAAAAGTTTCCTAGGGCAAACCGACAGCAGACCACCCTACCGACCATAAACAAAACCATAAAACATAACATCAACACAGATGGGGCTAAACCCATCACCCCCAATGTGAGTGTCTGCATCCCCCACACACCCCCAACTAAATATACCAACTCTGAGATCACACTAGAGTAGGGAAAAGGGCAAATTCCAGATGGTGGCCAACCATTGGTTTGTCCTAGGAAACATTTCGCTGAAAGTTGGTTGCTTATTAGTGGCTTCGATAATTAGTTGTTTGATGAAGAGCCATTCGCTGAAGTGAGATTCAACAATGTGATATAGACCACCTTCTTTAGAGCCTCTAGCAAATGTCAGGGGTTTTACATTTGTCAGGTCATATAGTCTGCATTATTTATTGATGATCTGAAGCATCTGATCTTCAGCATCCCTTTAGTAGTCATTGTTGCATATCATTGTGGTACAGTGTTCTCTATCGGATTGTATAGGATTTCTGCATTTAGTCAAAAACTGTTAGCCTGGCAGTTAGCACAGAGGACTAAAGCTCCAACTTGTTAATGAGTTGCTTACTGTGGAAGATGTGCTGGTTTGAGTCTTTCTACTTTCATTTACCTCCCGTGTGACACTGAGCAAGTTATTTAACCACACAATGCTTTGGAGTATTTGGGAATTTATGCTAGGCTCCTTAATGATCTCCAGGGCTGCATGTCTAGTAACTATGAACCTGTTGTCATTGTTTGCCAGGCATTTCCTATTGCACAGCTGATCTACTTCAATGTTATGGCAAAATCATCAGCACACTATTTCTAATGCAATGCAAGCAATTTTATTCTTCAAGGGCAGCAGACACTGCATTTGTAGATGAAGCACTTAAATGCAAAATTGTTTGCGAGTAGCAGTGTCTGTATTAGTAAATGCAGAATTATTCAGATCAGTTCTGCTTCTGCGCAGATAGTGTATATTGACTTAGCATACGTTATCAGGTGAATGATATTTCTTATTTTCTTTTAAATAAACTTCCATTAAAATATGTTATACGTGGCTGGATCTTATGGTGTAATGCTAATAATCTTTACACAATTTCATGTACTTTATTGGTTGCTTTGGATGGATTACATGTAATTTATTTCTTCATAATAGTAATGGGTGTACACAGTCAACAAAGTGGTAATGACTGCTCGTGGGGGTGCTCTCTGTGGATTAAGTACCTTATGCGCTTATAATATGGTTATTTTTTAATCAGTCAATCATTTGGCTTTGCAGGACTACAGTGTGTGTGTGTGTGTGTGTGTGTGTGTGTGTGTGTGTGTGTGTGTGTGTGTGTGTGTGTGTGTGTGTGTGTGTTTGGTGTGTGTTTTGTGTGTGTGTGTGAGAGAGAGAGAGAATTAAGAATGAATACTTTGGCTACTTTGTGTTTCGGGGAAACAAATTTGAAATATGTGACTTTGGTCATTATTATTGTTATTAATTTTTTGACACTGACATCTAAGAAGGATGTAGTCAGTAATGTAGTTATAATCACTGTGTTTGGGGGAGGGTGGATATTAAACATACACATAATCCACCACTGGCCAGATGCATTTTCAATGAGCGTGAGTTTCAATGGAAGAAAATGTTACTGTTGCTCATGGTAAGTCTGTTTTCATTGTAAGGCTATTTTGTTCTTTCTTCTTTAGTAAATCTCCATCAGTATTCGACTCTACAATTTGAAATAAATGTTTTAAATCAAGTCTTTGTAAGCATTGCAAAAGTAAAGAAAATAGTATGCAAGTTGACAGGTTGAACAGATTTTATGGTGACTGTGGAGAGACAGCCACGTAATGGGACACTGCAATGGTTGTGGGATGGGAACTGGTCCTTTACCCTGCCTACAGCCCCATTTGGCTATGATTCAGCACTCCTGTTAGCTGAGGTAGACATAACATTTAAATGAACACTAAGGATTGCAATTTCAAAGGAAACTGCAGCTACATAAATGCTGGAATTACAATGTGGTGTTCAAATTGGTAATGTAAATAAATGGTGGAAGTTAAAAGATTAAATGAAAAATCAGAAGCTGTGCAATGTTCTTAGGCACAGTCCCCACCTTTCTTTTCAGTGGAAATTCAAAAATAAATAGTGCCAACAGTGCCATAGGACAGACCATATTCAGTGATTATGTTGTAATGGTAAGGAAATGAAAAAAAAAGTCACAGTCAAAAGAAAAATGGTCATAATGTTGTAGAAGTAAGGAAATGAAAAAAAAAGTCACAGTCAAAAGAAAAATGGTCATAATGTTGTAGAAGTTGTTGACAATGATAGCGTAGATGATTTGACTACTCATGGTACAGATAAGCAGATGATTTGGTACCATAAGGCACTTCTCAGCAAGGAAAAACTGAACTAATTTTTCCATCTGTATCAAAGCATACACTGTTGTGAAAGTTATTCTTCTTGGAGAGCTGTCTGTACCAGTGGAATATAATGGTCATAGAGATGTGATAATGTGATAAACATGAACATTTTACAACATGATAGTACACTCTTTAAATGGTTATGAACTCTGATATTTGATCTGGGAGAGACAAAGAGCCTTCTGGCATGGCTTGCTGTATCTCAAACTAATAAGGAAAAACTGGAACTGTTACTAAGAATCCCTCCTTCATTAACATGTTGCATTATTACTGTGCAGCACATAAAGGGTTAAACTGTATTTATAGAGACTGTGTCCCCCTATGACTTTAGAAGGTATGTTCAGTATCATATGCTATCTGACCTATGCTTGCAAAGGAGATGGGTTAGTTTAGAGCAGATGCAATGCTTCTGAGAGCAGACTGGAGTCCATAGGTGATCCCAGTCATTCCTGTAGCAATGAAAAATGTCAAGGTTGGACGTTATTGAAAACAGGAACTTGGGAATAAAATTAGGCAAGCACTCACAAGACCCATAAGATGCATAGACTTATTTTCCTATAAGTGGACATAGTTAAAAGTTCTTGCCACTCTTTACAGGCATGTAATAGTGCCACCTCTCAAATAGACCATGACCGTACATGACAACCCTGATATAAATGTGTGTCTACCCATAAAAATCATCAAGGCTAGCCTTAAAGGTAGTCAAAATAGTACTTTGCTTGACTTGCAGCAGTAACTTATATCATGGGCTGGGAATATGTTGAATTAGGAACTTCTCCCTCCAGCACGTTTTGTGTTTTTCTGGTGTAGATTTAGACCCTTAACTGCTGACATTTGTAGAGATAATGGTTTTGTGAAAATATAAGAAGTCAGGTAGGACTGGGTGTTTCATAGCTCAAAAAATGAGACCCAAGTCCCTTCAGAGCAGGTGGTAGGCAACTGAGTTTTAGGAGAGGCATGCAAACCCATTGAGATAGGTGAAGGATTTTAGGGCTTATGTTTTTTTAATGGAAAGCCATTTGGGTCTTTGCAGTTGAGTGACATGCTTTGATTTGTAAATTCCAAAGTGGTACTGTATTTAATGATAAACCTGATAAGAGAATAGCACAGGGATAAGATCACATCTTTGGATCTTGATAATATTCCCCTTTGTTAATTAACTAGGAATGACAGAAGAATTTCCAAAAATGCAGTGAAAGAGTTACCCACATAAATACCCAGATCTCTTATGTTGGCATTTCTTTGGAGAGGGGTATCATTTATATCATATGACATGGGAATAGCTACTTTTTTGCCTAATATTACTAGGCTGCACATTATTAGCTTCAAGTCACTTTCAGTACATAAGGTATGTATATATTCCAGTCCTTGTTGGAGCAATTTAGTATCATCAGATGCGTGGATAACTGTGCCCGACTTCTAGTCATCAGCAAAGCTGGTCAATCATACTTATGGGATATTGATATGAATGTCTGCAAAATAAATGCCAAACAGGAGAGGGTACAGGACTGATCCCTGCAGCACCCCACTTGATACAACTTGAGATCTGTTGAGCAGGCAATTTGCACTGCAGTGTACAATGTAGCCTCTTACATAAAGTTTACCTAATTTTATTAATAATACCAGCATGGGAGATAGTGTTGTCAAACTTGGCCAGGAGAATATAAGGAGTGTGCACATCGTGGCCACTGCTGACAGCCACTGTAACCTTTACAAAGTAGTGTACTAGATTTAGGAGACTGGACCTGCCATTCACATGACCAAACTGACTGGGGTCTGGATCAGTTAGGCTACCTATGCCTGCATAAATGAGTTCTGCTATGATGTATTCTATGGCTTTGCATACAGTGTTGGTGATGCTGATGGGCCTATAATTACCTAGGTCTGTAAAGGGGGATATCCTTGTGTAATGGAGTCACAGCGGCTGTTCTCCAAACCTAAGGCGCAAACCCAGTGGATTGGCTGAGGTTGAACAGTTTATAAAGACGCTCAGATAATGCATACTTGGCAATAATATGTTCCCACAGATGTATTATTTTATTGCTGTCAGCAGGGATTTGAAGTCTTGTTCCAAGGTGGTATCAGGCAACTAAATTTTGAGTGATAGTGGTAGCAATAATATGGGTAGGTGGGGTAAAGCTAGTGCCAAATTTGTCTGGTATTGACTATATTCTTGGCATTGGAATGCAGATTCCTCAAAGTCACAATTACCTACTATTGCAGGATGAATAGTATCTTTTGCAAAGAGATGAGAACATTTTTTGTCAGTTGGCAACACTTTTCGAAGGTGCACTTAGCTGATACCTGCCTCCAGATAGAGATTCCAAATGAATAGTATTAATGGCCTGTACCATTACATCAGATTGCTGTTTGGGGTTGCTTCTCTCCCATCTATCCAACAATTGACAATGGACCAGGTCTACCAGGGAGTGCCGGGAGTCTAGTGTTGTCTTGGTGATGTCATCATCAATGTTATTTCAGATGACCAGTACTTAGAAAATATCAACAGAGTTCTGATAAGACCCATGGAGTATGAACTAGGAACAAGATTGGATAAATGAGAATTCTTGATATTAGGGGTCATGGGGTCATTTTAGAAATGACCAGGACCGGCCTTTGGTCAACTGGTTTCCTAGGCAAAAGCTCAACCCAGCGCTCCTCCAACACCACCTGGTGCACCCATCCTTTTCTAGCTACACTGTACAGATTATTGGAAAAGCACCCCTGCTAGAGCATCA